>NW_027506031.1:0-53768 GCF_021521415.1 Bidens hawaiensis
TATTTATAAATTCAGTGCCATTGTCACTTCTAAACACTTTTACGGTACTATTAAATTGGTTTTTAATCAAGTTATAAAATAATTGAATATTACAAAAAACCTCACTTTTATTACTCATTAGAAAAACCCACACAGCCCTGGAGAAATCATCAATAATAGTTAGGAAGTATATATACCCTTCCTTACTGATTACCCTATATGGACCCCACACATCAAGATGTACTAACTCACCAATCCTTTTAGATTTGTGATCACTTAATGGGAAAGGATCACGACGTTGTTTAGCTAAATGACACACTTCAGGAACAAAATCATTTAAAGACCCAATTTTAAGATAACTTTTTAACACATTTAGCACTTGATGTGCAGGATGTCCTAGTCTAGCATGCCACATATTAATTTGATCAAAGCTAGTAAAACACACTTTAAAATTTTGTGATGACTCACCACAAACATATAAGCCATCAACCTGATTTCCAGTTACTAGGATTTTCTTTGTGTGTGAATCCTGTATGTAACAATTAGTTTCATTAAACAATACAGACAACTTATTATCCTTAGCTAACTTGTACACAGATAGCAAGTTAACAAAATACTCAGGAACAACAAACACATCTGTTAGAATGACACTATTGTTAAGTTTTAAACTACCAATTTTAGTAACATTTGCATTTGAACCATTTGGGTGTTTAACAAATATGTTGAATTCTAAAACATATATTGAGTCAAAAATATCAGTGTCATTCATAACCATATGTTGATTAGCTCCCAAATCAACAACCCAACCCTTGTTAGGTTTATAACTATCTTTACTATTAAAACAAAAAACACTTTTAACAAAGGACTGATTTGAAAAATTGCAAAAGTAATTACCTCCAATATTGGAGGCTTGTTGTTCTTCCTCACTTTTCTCATTCAATAATCCTAACAGCTTTGTTACTTGCTCAGGTGTAAGAAAACTAGCAACATTATTGGAGGTACTATTACCTAAACTAGAACTATTAGTACTACCTTGCTTATTAACAGTTCTAAACTTATTAGAAGGAGGATACCCAACTAACTCAAAACACCTTTCGACAGTATGACCAATTTTATTACAATGATTACATTTTAAATTAGGATTAGGACTTCTAATAAATCTTTTCCTAGAATCAAAACTTTGAGAGTTCTTAGAGGCAAACCAACATTTTGAGTTTGTCCCTTAGATGAGCCACTAGGATACCTGTGTGACTCCTCCCTAGATATAATTGCAAAAGCAGCTTTGATAGTAAGTAAAGGTTACCTAGTCAACAAATTTGTTCTAACAGGTTGGTAGATATCATCCAACCCCATTAGAAACTGCATTAATTTTATCAATGTGCTAAAATCATTATTATCTTTTGAGGCTTGGCAAGAACAAGAGGGCAACTTAACCATAGCATCAAATTGTTTCCACATAGATGTTAACTTGTGGTAATAATCTGATACTGAAGATCCATTTTGTTTTAACAAATTTATTTTTTGATACAAGTTAAAAACTACAGAACCATCAATTTTCTCATAAGTGTCCCTCAATTCTTCCCAAACTTCAACCGCAAGTTTGGAATAAACTTGACCACATAAAGCTCTTCACAAATAAAATTCAAAATTCAAGTTAAAACCATGGAATTACATCTATCCCACTGATATGCTAAAATCTGATTATCAGTTGGTTTCAAACATTTGCCATTAATAAACCCAATTTTATTTTTAGCTTGTAATGCTAATGTCATTGCATTAGCCTATACAGGATAATTCTCGGTTCCTTTCAATTTTATATTGATTATAGTAAGATTAATTGACTCACTAGGATGAAGATATAAAGGACTGCTAGAATCAAGCTTACTAATAAGTGTTTCATTATTACTAGCATCACCCATCGTTTACTAAATACACACAGGAATGAATCACACAAGAATTGAAAGAAAAAAAAAATCAGAACACATATGAGCACCAAGAGCCAACAAAAATTAAAGCAATTAAAAGGTAAAGTAAGGAACAATCTCACCGAACCTTCCCTTACCGCGCACCAACACCGTCTCCTAAGGATCACGTGTTCGTCAACAAGAACCAGATCTAGGGTTTTGAGTTAAGAAACCCTAGAAAATATCAACAAGTTGAAGATGATAGATTCAGAGCACCCTCGGCTCAGAAATTAACCTTCACTATTTTATTAATCACAACCAAGAACAAAGAAGAAATATTACACCTTCGATAAAACCAACTACAAATATTAATGATCTAATATCAAAGAACCTCTCAAAATATGATCAAACCCTAACACACAGATAAGATCTAAAAAGGAAGAAAGCTGCCAAAATATCTCAACCTCTGAGCCTAAATTCGTTTATCTATGCACGAGTAGCCCAACAGCTCCAACAGCTAATTCAATCCCAAAATCTTTAATCATGTGCCCCATTAGCCCGAAGTCTTGTGACCAACTACAAAATTATTTACCTCACAAACAAATAAACAATATGTATTAATATTCAATAATAGAATTGACAACATATAAATTTGACATTGAAATTTACTTTGGAATCAAGGAATTGGAATTGGAATTGGAATTGAAATTTAAGCATTCCAATAGGAATGGGAATTTGCTGGAATTTCCTGACGTGTTTGGTTGGTCAATGAATTTGAAACAATCACCCCGACCCCCACCAACCCTTACCTTGCTCTACCGATGACCCACAACGTTTCCGGCCAACCAGGCCTGCCAACGATCCGAACCGAAATGAAATCGTTGAAAACGAAATAAAAATTCAAAACCGAACACAAAATAAAACTGAAAAAACCCGACTATAACTAAACAAAAACATCAAAACCGAATAGAAACGAAACCAGAAACCGACCAAAACGAACTAAAAAACCGAAACCAAATCTAAACGATACCGAGAAAACTGATCAGAACGAAACAAAAAAAACCGAAATCGGTTCGGGTCGAAACAATCCGGCTTGTTGGGGGGCGAGTCGTCAGCTGTCATGGTCGGGTTGAAACGCCGACTTGAGTGCGATCGAACCCGAAACGTCGACCCGAACGCGACCATGTAGTCAACTGATTGAAGATTCCAACGAATTTACTTGAATACCTTTACATGATGGATGGATTTTGAATTCCTTTCTTTAAAGGATTTTGAAAAAATTGAATTCCAATTCCAATTCTTTGTCAACTGAACACATCAAACTGATATTAAGATTCCAATTATAACGGAATGAATAACTTAAGGAATGATATTCAATTTCAATGGCGTTCAAATTCCATTTAGGCCTTAAGAGTATAGTTCCGGATTATGATTGTAAATATAACTAGACTCCATTTACCCATGTGTTATAGTACATATTACCAAATTTATAGTTGTGTAAAAGTTCCATATCTTTGAAAAAAAAAAGAGGTTAAAAAAAGTTTTGTGTATGCAGGCATGACCAATATCCATCGTATGATTAAAACCTTTGAAATAAAATATTATCACTGTGTCCCCACCAAAACGTGAATTTACAAGTATGAAATTGATAGTTCACCAAAAAACATCCATTAACCGATAGTTTATCTTGACAAAAATAGAAGGAAATGGTTGGACAAGACCAAATGAACGTGCATTTTGGTCGAACTAAATTAATAATATGGTCAGTTTTTTCATCATTCGACATTCTTCACTACCTTTATACTTATATATGGCACTATGGCAATATTATGTTCTAAAACGTTTATATCTATATATCTTTGTGTTGAGTTAATATGAATAAAAGTTGATAGCATGTAATTGTATATAATAAATTATATATTTTCAAACATAGTAATTGACTAATTGAAACCTCAAGTCAAGCCTCAAAACAGAAAAATAAAATACATAGAAGAATATCAAACCTTCATTAATACAATTCTACATTATTTATAATAATAATAATTTTAATAATACGAGCGGCTTTGCGGAGTTAACCTTTTAAATCAAGCTTTACCATTTGGGTGATTACGCAGCCCATGATCCTGTTAAGAAGAAAACGTCAGTTACTTTCTTAAATATTGGGGTCTGTAGTTGAATTGAAAAATCTATGTATTAGAAAATTGCTTGATTTAACACGTCTTTTTCCGTCAGAATTGCGTAGGAAACGTCGTTTTCGAAACGCTTCCAACAAAAAACAGTTTGTGGGGGAAAATGCTTGCTGAAAAAATTTTCCAACGCACTTTAATTCATTTTCAATCACATTTCTGAAAAAGATAGGTCGTTGAAAGTTTCTAGCGTATTTCCAGTATAAATAATTATTTTTTTGTTTTGTACTTTCCTTTCACATTTCCAGTACAGGAGATTAATCTACTTATTTTTTCCAATTATTTTTAATATTATTATTTTATTAGGGAAGGTGTGTGTGTGTATTTCTAATATTAATGAATTAATTAAGGGCTGATGAACAATGCACCAGATCTGGTCATGCAGTTGTTCAATATTTGTATTTGTCATATGATCTTTTCTTGAAATGAATTAAAACTAAAATGACATTGTACAATCGGTTATTCAAATACCATTTTTGAAAACTGATCATAATTTTTATATTAATTATTATAGAAATAAATGGAACTTTATACACTCAGAAGAAAATTAGTTTTCTTTTATCTATTTTCATTATAATCCTACGTATAAATAAATAGCAGAAAGCAATAAAATCATAAGTAAAATTCCAACAAAAAATTTGCAAAAAAATATTCATTGCAATTAGCATGAAAGCTCGTTAATCAGTTTTTTGTTTTGGAACTTTGAAAAAGGGAATATCATATTGACAATATTTTCCTATCACCATCAATAAATTAAGAAAGGCTATGCAAAGGTGTGCATGGGTTGGTTCGTTTCAGTTATTAGTCTCATTTAAATTAAGCAATTGGTTTTCGTTTAATCGGTTATATTTTTCGGTTCGGCCAATAACCAATATCAAACTTGAGTTGAATTTGTATCTAAAATTACATGAAATGATGATGTAAATATATGAAACAGAAGTATAAAAAAATAGAATAGAGGTATAAATACATGAATATGCACAAGTTTTAACATTTATATTCTTTCTACATATCTTCTTACATTAAATACACCATTATGTTTACTAATGTATGCTTTATGTTTCTGTTATTTTCTAATATTCACCATTTTCACTAAATATGGTTAATGGTTAAGAAGGCTAACGCTATTCTCATGGGTTTTGACATTTTAAGAGATTAAATTCTTTTAAGCATAAGTTAGCAAGCATATATACCTCATCAAGGTTAGTTTGGTGGTGGTGGTTTTCCAACTTTAAGCCAAGTTGTATTTGAGGGAAATGCGCCCACTGTATACATAATAATGTCCCAAAGTGAATTCATTTGGTACTTTACATTCACTCTAAAACCAACAATCATGTCAAATAGTAAATAAAGCAATTAAAGCTAAACAATGATTTTTTTTAAACAGCATATATAGGAAATGATTTTTTATTTGTTTTCAATTTGAAAACAAAGCTAAAAAATGACTATATGATATAATATAAAGTAGTAAATATGTATATCTGCACTTTTATTTAATATGTTTGATTCATTATGACATCAAAAAGTTACTTGAACATGATATTTATAAATAAGGCCTGCTTACATTTTTGGCAGCTGTGCTAAAAGCTTCCTTATGGCAGATATTTGGATTTCTAGCTTTGATCCTTTGAATCTCCTCTCTGTATTTAATTATAGTCGTGTTTTCATCTTCATCATAGTCAGACAATAATCTAGAAAACTATTGTATATCTATATCTATTTTTAAATTTTCACATAGATATATTCTTAAAAGATTTCAAGTGAAATTATCCATATATATAACAAATTTAGAAATAACGAATCATGATCCATACTTTATGAATCGATTATACATAGACGGAATGTGTTGTCTCTTCTCCGGAGCTGAAACAAATGAATAATATGTTTAGATTTAGTATAAAAAAAAAATTCGTGACGGTAAGCATGTGTGCAGTGATATCATATGAAAAATGGAAAGCAAGAAATAAACTAACGGCGACGGTTGATCTCTTGTGCATTGGTGACCGATGGCGAGCCTGGCCTCGCCAAATTGCCGTTATTTGGCGCAATCTGGTTGGCTGCTTGCTGAAATTAACGGGACAAAACTGATAATTAAACTCGTGTAAGTGACATTGTCCTTAAGAGTTTAATGGATTCTCATAAGTTAGTATTAAGTAGTACAATTAACCTCACAGATGTGTGTTTCTTTGTTTGTTCTTTTTTATGCAACTGATTTTTGTCAGTCCAGATCGTCTTCTCGATCAGATTTAAAGAACATGCATACATTGGCTACCACCTCGGTGACTGACTCTTTTCTTGATAAACAAACTCGACGCTCTTAAAATCAATTACATGACACGAATCCTTGATATTTATGTTAGACTATTCTAAATCTATATTTTAACTCAACCGCATTATATTAACTTATTTAATCTAACTGATAACCTAGCCAATTATAAACTAAACAGTTTAGTTTAAACTTTAACAAAATCATTTTATCAGCTTCTATCTTTTTTCACATGTTAATCAGAATTACTCAACTTTTAAAAAAAATGCTTAACCCTAATTGTTGAATAGAGATATATGCCACATTCCTCTTTTATTTTCTTGAAAATAGAAGTGAAGCTTCATTTAATACACATTCCAAATTATCAATATAGTAATTCATGCTTCCCCATTAATATGTTGAGAACCATGATAACTTCAAAATACATTTATATACATGTTTTTAATGTGATACATAAGATGGTAATCTTTTCTGTATTTCTCTCCAACTAATTCTGACCATTTTGTAAGCGCTATGTAAAAGTGTATTATGTTGTTATTTCATTATGTATCTTCCAATCTGTAACACATACCTCAAATACTGCCTAAGAAGATTATGGTATTCACCTGGTTATGAGAAGAAGATGAATCTTGAACACTCGAAGTTGAACCGGTAAGAGATTGATGAAAAACAGCAGCCATGCCCACATTCACAGGCCATAAACTGGAGCAGTTTCCACATCTAACTGTAACTGTATCAAACAAGCTGCTGCATGGTACACTCACCTGCAGCCAATTTTTTTTCCCAATTCAGAAAGTGACCAAAGTTCATATTTTCTTGGCATATATATGGAATTTTAAAGATAAAAAAAGGGTATTGGCCTAAGAAGATAAATTCAAATACCAATACCACAAAAAATTATTTGATTGAAAAATTATTGCTTTAGAGATGTTTATAAAAATCAATACAAAACCATATATTAGAAAAATCATCTCCTAATAGAGATGATTATCTATTAATAACTTTTTTGTTCTGCAACCATATATTGGCTTAAAACCGTAGTTTATTGATTGCGAAAAGAAGAACCCTTTACACATTTTGGCATATATTAATTTTGAGAATCATGTTAATCAATATGGAACCCTTTACACATGCAACCATTCTTTATTTCTCTGTGTATACATCAGTACATGTTGTATACTTTCTCTGACTACAAGACTTGTTTTTATGATCTTTATTCAAATAACCTTTGTCCCCTCAAAACATAAATTATAATCAATTACGAAATTTTATCACCCTTTTTGTAAAATTTGTGGCTCCACTACAGTAAGTTCACATGTAAATTATACGAATCTCATCATAGTTTTCGTCTCAATTCATCGTTCTTGTACAAGCCAGTAGCCACGTAAAAACTCTCTACACATAAAAAATCTCTCTAAACATATAATATGACAGGAAGGAACACACACACACACACAAAGATATAGAGAGAGAAGAAGAGAGAAAGAGGTACAGCAAGGACAATTTTGCAAAAGTTGCAATGGATGTAACAAAGTTGCTCAGAAGCTGCTGGTGGTACATATGTGCAGGTGCTACTGCTTGACACCTCTCTGATCACCACAAAGAGAACTATATGTGCGTGTGTGTTTATATGTGTTATCTTGCTATTCGCTTACTATATATACACAGATTAAGAGGCATTGGTACACATAATTATTAGCAATGAAATTAATCTTATATGTGTATTTAATTAGTCAATGTGCATATTGTGTCCACAAAATGTAATAAAAGCTTATGCAACACCTTATGGATGGGATAGGCTCATTAGGTTTAGGGTTAATATCTTGTTGCATTAGCAATTGTATTTTTAAACAAAATAAATTATGCTTGCAATCTCTTATACATCAAATATTCAAAAAATTTTATAATTCTAATGCACTAATAGATAAACGAGTATGAGCGATGCCATATAACCGATCACTGATAAGATTGGTTCGTAATTCAACGACAGATCCCACTAAAAGTTCCTTGTAAGTGTAAGTGTAGTGGGGTTGCATGATCAGGCCACAAGTGGCGACGGGGCGATGAACACCGCCCCCCCCACCAGGCGATAAGCGGCGCGACAAAGGGGTGGGGGGCGGCAATTATTTGTCGCTGTTTGAGTTTGTAAATATTATTATTTTATTCTTTTGGACTTGGACCGTTATGAACGGTCATATTAATTTAAAAAAATTAATTTATAAAACTAATATAACTACCCAACTAATATAAATACCTAACCAATTCAACCATTTTCACCATTCCATATATCAACTCAACCTCCAAAAAAACATTTTTAATAATTTTCATATACCAACTCAACCTTTAAAAACCATTTTCACCAACTTTCTTTACAAAATGGATTCAACAAATACTTCCGATCATATATCATTCGAGACCGTGCATATGCGAATGATTATTTGATGATAAACTACTTCAACGACACGTCTAGATACGGCGAAGCTAAGTTTGAACACCGTTTTCGGATGTCTAATCATTTATACTTGCGAATTGCGAAAGATTTGGAGAAAGTATCCGTATTTTCAACAAAAATGCAACGCAAGAGGATATTTAGGATTTGCCGCCATCCAAAAGTGTACTTCGGCGATACGGATCCTTGCGTACGGAAACACGACCGACATCAATGGCGAGCATTTAAAGATGGCGGAGAAAACGACGCGAGACTCATTAGAGAATTTTTGTATCGGTAAAATTTAAATTGTTTAAATCAATTATTTTTTAACCTACTTGTTTTATTTAATTATTTTAAATTGTTCAAATTAATTAATTTTTAACCTACTTGTTTTTAATGTAAATTTTTTTAATCATTTATTTCTATAGGAATAATACAATTATACGGTGGTTGTTATTTGAGGATCCAGCAACGAACGACCTAACTCGCATATACGATGTACACGAAAGTAAACATTCTTTTCTCGGCATCATCACGAGTATAGATTGCATGCCTTGGGAATTGGGCAATTGTCCAACAGCATGGTTAGGTTAATACACTTGTATTGACCATGGAGTACCAACTGTTAGTCTTTAAGAGATTTGTTCACAGGACCTTTGGGTTTGGTCGGCTTACTTTGGCTCTGTCGGGTTCAACAACGCCATAAACGTTCTCAACTCGTCGAACGTGCTAGAGTAACATGTTAGCCGTAGCATACCGGTGTTACCATTTTATGCCAACAGTACATACTACCGTCACAGATACTATATGGGAGATGGGATATATCCGGGGTACTCGATCATCATCAAAACATTTCAATACCCGATATTATAAGAAGAAGCAATAGTCCGTGTGAAAGGATATCAACAGGTGTTTCGGGGTTTTAAAAAACCGTTGACATTATGTGAAAAACCCTTGTCTGTATGGTCGATGCCAAAAATGAGTGATGCCATGTATACGGGTACTGCATAATATGATTTTAGATGACACATGCAAAGCAATATGCCAACACTATATACAAGGGAGCGTTTCCAAACAATTTCCTAAATCAACCGAAGAACAACGAACATGAAACAATCACGATGTAACATCCCCAAAATTTCGGTCCAAATTTGGCAACTTAATAAAGATGAATGACCAAAAATATTTTCCAAAATAAATAATGGAAAATATAAAATATTAAGGAGGAAACATCCCATATTGAAGAAATAGGAAAGGTGGATTCATCCCACATTAGAAGAGGGAAAGAAAGTGGAATCATTCCACATGAATATAGATAGGAAAGAGAAATTCCTTCCATATTGATAAATTATAAACTTGGGAGCTCCTTATAAGAAGATGAGTTTCCATAATAATTTCTTATATGTCAAGATGCACCTAGTGGTCCTAACGGAGGGTGAGAAGCACCGGACGCACACGAGCAAGGGCGATGGGCGCAATGTGGTGCTTTGATGGCGCACTTTGCACTTCGCACACTTGAGAGTCGCCTTAGTATTTTTGGAAAGTAAAAGGACCAAAAAAGTAAATTTTGAAATCTTGATCCTTCCCTCCATGCGACGGACAAAGATGTAGCCCTTTGCGTTACGTGAAGGAGCTGGGAGAAAACTGAGGTCTTGGCGGCATCGCGCTGCTCGAAGAACCAACCCATCCTTCGCTTTACAAGAAGTAAACCCCACAGCATGAAAGACACGTGCTAGGCCACATGGTAACCCAACGCTGACTCAACAAAACAAGGTCGGCTCGCGAAGGACTAGAACCTTTTTCCTTCGCGCTACGCGAAAGAACACAAATATGGCTATAAAAGGGGAGGTTCACGGCATATTCCATCTCACACCAAATACTCATTTCCACACACAAACTTAGCCTTGTTTTGCATGCTGAGTCTCGAAGTACGTGTCAAGCTCTGAGATTCTGATAGTTTCATCCCTAGAACGCAATATAAAGTAAAAGTACTGCACGATCAATCTTAGGAGTCTAACTCCAAATACCGTATAAGGTAGGGATTCTGTTTAAATATTATATTATTATAATGGCTTAGACCATAGTCGGGGGGTATAGCCCGAACCTTGATCCCATTTAAGCATAATATAATTTTTCATAAGCAGAAGTTATAGTCAAATATTGTTTCTTCATGATTAAGAAATGTAAGCTTTTACAGACAAAGGGTATAGTTAAAATAATATTTCTTGATGATTAAAAAATACATATATTTAAATGTAAAGGTTATAGTTAAATTAATGTTTCTTCTTGGAGAAGAAACCCAGTATGGATGCTTCTTCATGAACAAGAAACGTTACGCATAGTCGGTAAATAAACAAAGGGATTAAAAGGTTCCAAATTTTATATAAAAAAATAAATTATCAAAGTTTAAAGCTATAAAGAAAAGACTAAAGGTCTGAAGCTAAATCATTCGTCTAGATATTTATACAAATGTTATTCTCTTACTATGGGTTCAAGGTAACAATCAGAAGCATAAATCAGTAACATAAGTTGATCATAAACAGAAAGGTGAATACAAATCTTTAAGAGTCAGGATGTTTGCATAGGATCTATGAATCCTTAAAACCTTGTGTTAAAATAATAAGAAATGGACACTCTGATTAAAGTATACTTTTTCTGGATCCTTTCATACATGGTGACTCAGGATTACCTGAGGCCATGCAAATCATCAACATGTCACACCCCAACCTAAGGCGGAAATGCCAAGGCGTGATCCAATTGCTCACAGCTCGAAGATACTATCATGAATATAAATGACAATATATAATTAATTATATTATTCAAAGAATACAAAGAATATTCAAATACAATAAAACAATTTAAGTAAATAAAGTATAATAAGTTTAACTCCATGTTTGTCTTTGTTAAACCTAAGGTCTTTCTAAATGTACATACTTCAACTTCAAGCAACCTGCATATGCTTAAAAAACAGAGTTTGTCAAAATAAAGTTGAGTGGGAATATTACCAGTTTTGCATGTCAATATAAATAACCATAATGTGATAAAAGCGGTAAATGTAATCAAACCACAAACAAGTATGTAGACCGTTGATGTGCTAAAAGTAGTTATATAAAAACACGCTAATCTAGACACTAAGTAATAAATTCTAGACTCTTAAACTTAACTAAACTACTAACCGGCAAGTGAACCAGTCGACTCTAGTACAGCTAAGTAAGTCCGGATATCGAACCCACGAGACTCTTTAAATTACGTTTACTAGCTAATTAGACTCGACTACAAAACACGACTTATTATTTATATTTGTTTAAGGGGGTTTTTATTTAAAATACTAAATTAATACTATAATTAAAACTAATTAAGAAACAAATAAATTAAACGAAAACAAAGTTTGTTATGAAAATAAGATGATGATGAGAAAACTACCTAGGCTAGACTCCCCTAAATTTTGGTAATGAATTGACTCGGGAAAATATTTAGTTATGGACTAGGATCGTAAAATAGACACTTAAAAGAAAAACCAAATAGGACCCCTGACCCTTCTCAAGAGAAAGCCTATGGATTCCTAACAAGTTTTAACGCACACCAGTATTAAATATCACGTTCGCTTACGGTCACCCAATTGTTTACAATTTAGTTCCTTTATACGAAATACTACCTTACAGCGCGGAAATTAAAGGCAGTTTAATATATCGAATTGATTCAATAGACAATAATTAAATAATCAAACCTAGACGGACTCCTTAAGAAGAACTAAATCTAGCAAGATCAAATAATAAAGATCTATCAATAACCTAGCACCTTACAGATTTAGGTTAGCAGCAAACTTAGGTTTAATTAATTAATAATTATTATTCCTATGATCTTAATGCATATCAATCATAAAATAGTCAAAAACACAAAGTAGATGACCTAATAGCAACCTTTCATAATGACAAACAATAATCTAGGCAACTATGGAATAATAACAATTAATCAAACAATCCTAAATATCCATATGCATCAATTTAATATGATTAAACCTTTTACTAAATCATAAAAATCATAACGATAAATAAATCCCAAATCAAAACACAACGTCAAAATAGGTTCATCATAAGCCTAGGCAGTCTATAATTTTTAGCCTAACATCATAAAATAAAACAAAACAATAATAAAGGAATTCATGGTGGAAAACAAAAGAAACGAAAGATTAAAGGCGATAAAACCCGTGGTCTTCGTTCTTGGATGATAAGCACACCACCGTATGATTCCAAGCCTTCAAAACCTCCAAAAGATCACCTCTTGAGCTCCAAATTTTGTTTATGGCTTTCAGGTTATGATTAGGGTTAAGTTTATGGGTGTTTATATAGACTTTTAAGGCCCATAAACTTAAAATTAGTAGAAGATTCTGTAAATTTAAGCCCATAAACTTAATATTTGTAGAATATTCTAGAAAACTGAGCCCAAAGTGCCGCGCGACGGGCCTTCTCCCATTTTGCTTGTTTTCGCCCTCTTTTTGACATGGTTGAAACCCGGAACCTAAAATATTCAAATAAATTAGTAATATACAAATTCTAATAAAAACCAAACGAAAACTAATAAAATATTATATTAAATATACAAGGGATTTATATATATTTAGCCTTATATCAAATATCCCCACACTTATCTTTTTTCGTCCCTGAAAAACTCTAATTGCAATGGGATCAGAATCGGAGAAATATAGTCTAACAAACATATAGATTATCTTAATTAATTACAAAGAACACAAAAACCGTGATTGCCGATATTGTTGTCTACTTAAACCCAACCGTCGACAGATCGGACCTCTAATCATGTTTAGCATTAAGTTTAAGTTAACACTCAGTCTAAAGGTCTCACATTTAGAATCACAAGTCCACCTAATTTGTTTCAGGCATGTCAAAGCAAAGAGAAAACCATAAAGATTTTATTCTACCAGTGCACCCTAAAAACTTGTAACTATTAAAATTTTAACTTCATAAATAAATACTTGAATTATTTTGAACAATTTTTATATTTCAACATAATTTAGACCTCACCCATGGATGTTCTCACCGCGGTTGCTAGCCCAATGAGAAGCATGTAAGCTGTTGGTCATTACTTATGAACATTCTTTTAATCCTCACCCAGAGACCTATCAGTCAAGCTGCCAACTCGAAAGAAAACACATAGGTTGTTGGATATTATTTATTTTCATCGATCCTCATCCATAGATGTCATCTCCAAGTCACTATCCCAGAGGGAGACACATTAAATTATTGGATCTTTTCAATTTTATTTTTATATGCTTATTACTTATGTAGATGAAATCAAATTTTAAGATTTACAAGGTTTTAACCTACACTGGTGCTTATTCATTACCTTAGACATTTCAGTTTTTCTATTTTCCTAACTTGAGAACCCACAAGACTTAATGATTTAATTATAGGTATATTTATTACATTCTCAAAAGCCTTTCACTATTAGCTGGGCCTACCGACACATCCCAAATTAAGTATGCTCCTGTAATTTATTATATCTTATTATTAGTAGTTTGAAAACCGATTCCCGATAAGTATCCTCATATCCCATTTATACGCAAAAAGAACAAAATCAAGGGACATTTTTCAAACTTTTTTTTATATAAATAAAAATAAGTTAAAAACATGTGTTCCTATCCCCACACTTAAAATTTGCATTGTCCTCAATGCAGAGACGAAAACACGACTCAAAAATTTCAAAACAAAACAAAACCTAAAAAGACAAAAATAAATAAAAACAAAACAAAGCTAAAAATTAAATACTAAAAACGAAGTAAAAAGGAAAAGACTTAGCTGGTAATATGCAAGTGAAATATGATGCTAAAGTCTTCATCCATCTATGCCCTCCAACTCCGAACGTGCTCCATAACCGGTATCTCCTTTCTCTCGTACATGAATGGAAACGGCAACAATACAAACAATATCTAAAAATTTATCTTATCAATTTGATAGATATAATCATTCAAAGTATGTAACCAGACTAACCAACCAAACCAATAAACATGAATAAAAGCAGCAAATAAATAATTATAAAAGTATACGGCTCCTGCCGCTCCATCCCCATACTTGAATTTTTCATTAGACTTCACGAGGATCTTTTCTCTATCTTCCTTCAAAACTTACAAAAACTTAAAAAAAAAAAAAAATAATAAATAAAATAACGAAAAACTACAAAAAACTACATTAGTGACTCAAAGAAAAATAAAATAGAATTAAAATAGGAAAGAATGTACAAACTCTACACTTGAGTATTCACTCAAGAACCTCGTGTGACAATTCAGTGCGATGGATCGAGAGGAGTTTCCTCCATCTCGATAGACTCTTTCGGTCCTCCAAGATAATGCTTTAATCGATGACCATTCACTTTCCGTGAGGTTCCATTATCCGGATTCTCCAACTCCACTACTCCATACGGGAAAACTTCTTTCACCAAGTACGGTCCCGTCCACTTCGATCTCAACTTTCCTGCAAAAAACTTCAAACGAGAATTAAATAACAATACCTTATCACCTTTCTTGAACTCTTTTCCACTTTTCAAACGTCGATCATGTAACGCTTTAGTCTTTTCTTTAATGTTCAACGATCGAGAATATGCTGCATCCCTAAGCTCCTCTAGCTCATGAATCTGAAAGTATCTTTTCCTCGCGGCCTCGGTCAGATCGACATTCACCGTCTTCAACGCCCAATAAGCACGATGCTCCAACTCCACTGGGAGATGACAAGACTTACCATAAACAAGCATAAATGGTGTAGTACCCAATGGAGTCTTGTATGCGGTTCGGAATGCCCACAACGCATCATCTAACTTCTCCGACCAATCCTTTCGACTAGCCCCAACCGTCTTCTCCAAAATCCTCTTCACCCCTCGATTTGCATTCTCGACTTGACCATTCGTTTGAGGGTGATAGGCGGTAGAGGTACGATGAGTAACCCCATAACGAGCCAATGCTTTCTCCGTGACGGTATTACAAAAATGGGTGCCCCGATCACTAATAATAGCTCTCGGGTACCGAAACGAGTAAATAAATTCTTAAGAAATCTCACAACAACTCGTGCATCATTTGTAACCAATGCTTGGGCTTCCACCCACTTCGACACATAATCAATGGCCACTAAAATATACTTATTACCATTCGACGTGGGGAACGGTCCCATGAAGTCGATGCCCCAAACATCAAAGATTTCAAGAATTTGAATGGGGTTTTGAGGCATCTCATTCTTGGATGAAATATTACCTGTTCTTTGGCACGCATCACAAAGCTTCACAAACTCTTCAGCATCTTTAACAACCGTCGGCCAATAGAACCCACTATCAAACACCTTCTGCGCGGTAGCATGCGCACCATGATGACCTCCAGTCAACCCTTCATGAACATGCTTAAGAATATCCCAACCTTCTTCCTTTGTCACACATCTCCTCAGAATCCGATCACCACCAATCTTGAACAAGAACGGGTCATCCGACACATACCGATTCACATCCCGAAAGAACTTCCTCTTTTGTTGCGTAGTCATACCCTCTAACACAAAACCATTAGCCAAATAATTTGCAAAATCTGTGAACCATGGCATACCTTGCTTTTCAGCCGCAACAAAATCGATCGACTCGTGAGTGAATGTATCTCCAATCTCCTCCTCACGCAACTCTTCTCTCCTCGGATCCTCTAAATGGGATAAATGATCGGCCGCTACGTTCTCCGCACCCCTCTTATCTTTAATCTCGATGTCAAACTCGGAAAGTAGAAGAATCCATCGTATAAGACGAGGCTTCGCGTCTTTCTTCTGGAAGAGAAAACGCAAGGCTGCATGATCGGTAAAAACGGTGGTCTTTGAAAGTACGAGATACGAGCGGAACTTGTCAAATGCGAAAACAACGGCTAAAAGCTCCTTCTCGGTGGTGGTGTAATTCTCTTGAGCATCATTTAACGTCTTGCTAGCATAATAAATGAGGTGAAAATGTTTATCTCGCCTTTGCCCCAAAACCGCTCCAACCGCATAATCGCTAGCATCACACATGAGCTCGAACGGCAAACTCCAATCGGGAGAACAAAGAATGGGAGCACTTACGAGCTTCTCTTTCAAAAACATGAACGCCTTCACACACTCATCATCAAACACAAACGGTACATCTTTCTCGAGGAGTCGGGTCATCGGGCGGGTAATTTTGGAAAAGTCTTTAATAAATCGCCGATAAAAACCCGCATGGCCCAAGAAACTCCTAATCGCCTTCACATTTGTCGGTGGAGGAAGTCTACTTATAGTATCAATCTTTGCCCGATCCACCTCAATACCATCTCTCGAGATCTGATGACCCAGCACAATCCCTTCCGTCACCATAAAATGACACTTTTCCCAATTCAACATTAACTTCGTTTCAATGCATCTCCTTAACATCTTCTCAAGATTAGCCAGACACTGATCGAAAGAATTACCGTAAACCGAAAAATCGTCCATAAACACCTCCATGGACGTCTCTATCATATCCTGAAAGATGGCTACCATACAACGCTGAAAGGTAGCCGAAGCGTTACATAGTCCAAATGGCATGCGACGATATGCAAATGTGCCATTCGGACATGTAAAAGTCGTCTTCTCCTGGTCTTCCGGTGCAATGGGAATTTGAAAATAACCTGAAAAACTGTCAAGAAAACAATAAAATTGCTGACCTGCCAAACGCTCCAACATCTGATCAATAAACGGCAACGGGAAGTGGTCTTTCCGGGTGGCATCATTCAACCGCCGATAGTCAATACACACTCGCCAACCGGTAACCGTATGCGAAGGGATAAGCTCATTCTTCTCATTCATCACAACGGTCGTACCTCCTTTCTTCGGAACAACTTGGGTCGGGCTCACCCATGGGGAATCGGAAATCGGGTAAATCATCCCGGCATCCATCAACTTTAATACCTCCTTCTTCACCACCTCTTGCATATTCGGATTGAGACGCCTTTGTGGTTGCACCACCGGTTTGTACTCATCCTCCATTAAAATCCGATGTGTGCAATAAGCAGGGCTAATGCCCTGAATATCGAAAAGTCGCCATGCAGTCGCCCCCTTATGTAGCTTCAACACGTCTATCAACTTCGTCTTTTGTACTTCCGTTAGCTTGGATGACACAATAACATGCAAGTTCGAGCCCTCATCAAGATACACATACTCCAAGTGCGACGGGAGTACTTTTAACTCCAACGGAGCGGGTTTCTCCTCAGAACCCGCCTCACTCTCACAACTAATGTCATTTACCTCAATCATCTCGGGCAACCCCGAAATTTCAGCCAACTCATCACAAATCGAATCGTCCTCACACAACTCAACCTCAACCAAATCATCGCAATCGACTAAACCATTACCACCCATGAGATCCGTACCACAAATGTAATCAAAGCATTTATCCATACCAGAAATGAAAGAGTTAATAAAATAAACTGAATGGCAAGGACCACTGAAATCATCTTGATCACTCGGGTGCTTCATCGACCTCGCGACATCATAAGTAACATTCTCATCACCAACCCGAAGCGTGATCTTCCCATCATAGACATCGATAAGCGCCTTCGCAGTACGTAAGAACGGACGACCAAGAATAATGGGAACCTTTTCGTCGGCCTCCATGTCGAGCACCACAAAATCTACCGGGAACACAAACTTGTCAACCTTCACTAGCAAATTTTCGATAATACCTCGTGGATACTTAACCGAACGATCGGCCAACGACAAGGACATGCGAGTCGGTGTAAGCTCGCCTAACTCAAACTTCTCGTATAAAGAATACGACATCAAATTAATACTTGCACCCAAATCCGCCAATGCTTGGCTCATTGCATCACTACCAAACAAAACTGGAATTGTAAACACACCCGGATCCGACAACTTCTCGGGTACGCGGTTCAACACTACCGCCGAACAATCTCCCATGAGTGGAATCGATGATACCTCCCCCAACCTATCTTTCCTCTTCAACAGGTCCTTTAAGAACTTCGCGTACTTCGGCATGTGTTGGAGGGCTTCAATGAATGGGAGATTGATCTTCAACTGTCCAAACATATCAAGAAAGTGCCCATACTCCCGCGTATATTTCTGGTGTTTCGCGCGAGCGGGAAACGGGATACGAGAGTGATCAATTAAAAGTGATGGCCGGACTTCAACTGGCTTCTTCTCTACTGGCGGTGCAACTGGTGCGGTGTTCTGCACTTTACCCGGTACTTCCATCTCGATTTCTTCATCCGTTACCTCTTCATCTTCCACTTCAACTTCATTCTGACGCACCTCGGGACCCAAAATCCTACCGCTACGAGTAGTAATCGCCTTAATTTGAGCAGCCGGATTCTGCTGAGTAGAACCTGAAAACTGTCCCGGAGGTCTTTCATTCAACTGTCGGGCAATATCGCCAATGGTTCGTTGCATGTCGAGCATAGCTGATTGTTGATTCTTCAAAAGCAAATCATGGTCGGCAAGGGTCTTTTGAGTGACTTGATCTCTATTAAGGATTTGCTGCATCATTTCTTCTAATCTTCCCATACCACCACTCAAATCTTTCCCATTACCCGAACTTTGCTCATTAGAACTTCCACTGTTATACTGACCTTGATTTCGGTTATAGAGGGCTTGAAAACCTGGTGGCCCACCGGCCGGACACCAATTTGAGTTACCTTGCCCTTGATTATGATTCTGATTCTTGTAGCTATTCCAGTTCCGATTGTTGTTGTTGTACGCATTAGGGAACCTGTTCTGACCAGCCAAAAAATCAACATCATGATTGTTCATCAACGGGCACTCCAGTGTACCATGACCACCTCTACACATCTCACACTTATCCACCTTAGTCTTTAACTCTTTTATCTCTCGGGTGAGATTCTCCAAAGCAGCAGCCATACCAGTATCCAGATTAACCTGGTGCACACCTCGAGCAGATGAGGGTGTACTGGTGACGGGATTGGAATTCCCGCCTCGTGGCTTCTTCGCATACTCAGATTGCGCGAAACTTTCAAACATCTCGTTACACTCGGTTACGTTCTTCCTGTCCATCAGATTGCCCCCAGCGGCTGTGTCAAACCTCACTTGAGCCTCATAAGTAAGCCCATTGTAAAACTTCTCAACGAGGGCCCAAGGTGTGAGCCCATGTTGTGAACAACGGGAAAGCAGATTCTGAAAACGCTCCCAAGCTTGGTAATACGCCTTATCCGGTTCCATGTGGAAGGAGTGGATTTGATCACGGAGACGAGAGGCCTTAGCAGGTGGAAAATACTTCTTGAGAAATGCATCGCGAAGCGCCTCCCATGTGGTGAACGTTCCAGCAGGTTGCGAATCGAGCCAAGTGGCGGCACGATCCGAAAGTGTAAACGGGAACAGGTGAAGGAAGATCGCATCTCGGGTAGCACCTTACAGGTTGAACGTTTTGAACACACGGGTCAGACAGTTGATGTGTGCCGGTGCATCTTCATCTTCACGGCCGTGGAACTGGTGGTGATTGGTGATGTTGTTCATGACATAGGATGGGATCTGCCACGAGTTAGGGTTGTTAATGTCGGGGGTGACAATGGGTGTGTGGTCTTCATGGAACCCTTCAAAAGCTTGCTGGTACACGGTGCGGTTATTTTCGGCCATTGGAACAGGTCTAGGACTTGGTGGTGGTGAATTGGCGGGTGATGATTTCGGTGAAGTATCTATGGTGATCGGTTGCTTTTCAGACGAACTTGCCTCGGACTTCAACGGAGTAGGTCCAAAACAATCGAACGACGGTCCTTGCGAACGCAGATGTGGCATGTACCTGAAAAACAAACAAAACAAAATTGGTAGACTCTAGTAAAAGACTTGAAAAAAAAACAGATTAAAATAACTAACACTTAAAATTAGACTCCTACGACTCAAAGCAATAAATAAAGAAAATAGCACGTATAAAGCAAGAAAGTCTAATCAAAGCTAATAACGCAATTGCCAAAAGTCCCCGGCAACGGCGCCAAAAACTTGATGTGCTAAAAGTAGTTATATAAAAACACGCTAATATAGACACTAAGTAATAAATTCTAGACTCTTAAACTTAACTAAACTACTAACCGGCAAGTGAACCAGTCGACTCTAGTACAGCTAAGTAAGTCCGGATATCGAACCCACGAGACTCTTTAAATTACGTTTACTAGCTAATTAGACTCGACTACAAAACACGACTTATTATTTATATTTGTTTAAGGGGGTTTTTATTTAAAATACTAAATTAATACTATAATTAAAACTAATTAAGAAACAAATAAATTAAACGAAAACAAAGTTTGTTATGAAAATAAGATGATGATGAGAAAACTACCTAGGCTAGACTCCCCTAAATTTTGGTAATGAATTGACTCGGGAAAATATTTAGTTATGGACTGGGATCGTAAAATAGACACTTAAAAGAAAAACCAAATAGGACCCCTGACCCTTCTCAAGAGAAAGCCTATGGATTTCTAACAAGTTTTAACGCACACCAGTATTAAAAATCACGTTCGCTTACGGTCACCCAATTGTTTACAATTTAGTTCCTTTATACGAAATCCTACCTTACAGCGTGGAAATCAAAGGCAGTTTAATATATCGAATTGATTCAATAGACAATAATTAAATAATCAAACCTAGACGGACTCCTTACGAAGAACTAAATCTAGCAAGATCAAATAATAAAGATCTATCAATAACCTAGCACCTTACAGATTTAGGTTAGCAGCACACTTAGGTTTAATTAATTAATAATTATTATTCCTATGATCTTAATGCATATCAATCATAAAATAGTCAAAAACACAAAGTAGATGACCTAATAGCAACCTTTCATAATGACAAACAATAATCTAGGCAACTATGGAATAATAACAATTAATCAAACAATCCTAAATATCCATATGCATCAATTTAATATGATTAAACCTTTTACTAAATCATAAAAATCATAACGATAAATAAATCCCAAATCAAAACACAACGTCAAAATAGGTTCATCATAAGCCTAGGCAGTCTATAATTTTTAGCCTAACATCATAAAATAAAACAAAACAATAATAAAGGAATTCATGGTGGAAAACAAAAGAAACGAAAGATTAAAGGCGATAAAACCCGTGGTCTTCGTTCTTGGATGATAAGCACGCCACCGTATGATTCCAAGCCTTCAAAACCTCCAAAAGATCACCTCTTGAGCTCCAAATTTTGTTTATGGTTTTCAGGTTATGATTAGGGTTAAGTTTATGGGTGTTTATATAGACTTTTAAGACCCATAAACTTAAAATTAGTAGAAGATTCTGTAAATCTAAGCCCATAAACTTAATATTTGTAGAATATTCTAGAAAACTGAGCCTAAAGTGCCGCGCGACGGGCCTTTTCCCATTTTGCTTGTTTTCGCCCTCTTTTTGACATGGTTGTAAATTAGTAATATACAAATTCTAATAAAAACCGAACGAAAACTAATAAAATATTATATTAAATATACAAGGGATTTATATATATTTAGCCTTATATCAACCGTTTCCAAGCGAATCTGACGTTGTTAAATAGCATGAGCACCCAATACATGGGAATACGTTGGACCCCTCCGAATATACGAATGAATGAATATTAACACAATATATGAAAGAATGAATATTAACACAAGTAAGCATGTAATATGTATATTTGATTAAGTCACTCACAATTACACGTATGCATTTGTTTGATATATATGTAGTATTAAATACGAATAGGTACGCATATGTCCCAAAAACATTTAGTAAAGTTGGTAGAATAGGCGAATGATAAACTCATCTTAGATTAATGACAAGCGAATATAAATACGAATAAGCGAGTCGTTCACTACATGTCAAACGATATAAACAATTCAGAATCTGAGACTTTAGGATATGATAATGTAAATAAAAACAAACTCGTTTCCGCTGGAATTAATCCAAACGAACGTTTAGAATTCAAGTTATGTTTGTTTTAAGATTTAAGCGAGCTGGTACTTACCAGAATCCGAACAGAGAGTCGGAAGTCGGATTTTGGTCAGTAGCCTTAAAATTTCGTTATGAGAATAAAAGTCTTCTGGACCGAACGTTGAATCCATCCAGAAGTATCAGAAAACGTTAAGTCAAACTAGTTGACTATTTTGCCCTTTAATGAGTTTTAAACGATTTGACTAGTCAAAACCCTTCAACCACCGAAACTGATTGAAGGTTATTGACTAGGGAATGTATATGAATGATTCTACAGTTTACAACTTACCCAGAAAGTGAAAGTATAAAGAGATATGACGAGTCAACGGTCAACACGCATGCAAAGTCAAACGTCTAAGAGTATGTCTTCAACTAAATAAGCAAAAACCAAGAAGAATGATGATGAACAGAAGGTAGGACGACTGAGAGGGCTTCTCTAGGCTTCGGGTAAAGTCTTATGGCAGGAGATTAGGGGTTGTTTATATAGGAAAAGCAAAAACGAACCATATTTGGAAGATTCACTCGTTTAAGCAAAAATATATGATTTAAATGAAAGAATCATTGAAATATTTATAAATATTTGATCTTGGGTAGGGGAAAACGAATTTAAACTTGTATCTTAACTATAATATGTTTAGTTGTTTCTTAATTTTCTCGATTATGCTTAATATAAACGATTTTATACCATAAACGAACAAAGGAAACGAGATCGACTTAAGAATCTGCCCAGCACCATCATAGCGCCACGCGGCCAGCCCTAGGCCTGCCGTCGCGCAGCGCTCCGGCCACCGGAGGGTTGGTCTTTCACACTTTGTCACTTTTAGCTCTTTAAGTTTGATATTTGTCATTTATTAGATCTTTTATGATATAGTTAGGAATATAAACCATAAATGCAACATGAAGGACTTAATGTAAACATTAGGAAACTAAATGACTCATAAATGAAAAGTTTTATTAAAGATTTAGATCCGAATACCATTCATACAAAATAACCGAATAAGATAAAAACCCGAAATGTTACAGTCTCCCATACTTTAGGGAATTTCGTCCCGAAGTTGAAGAAAACAAAATATCATTGTTTTGAAAACAATTTAAATTTTTAAATAAAATATCATAACATAGCACTTATTAGAACCGAAGTAACGCTTCAAATGACAATCAGATAAGGGCACTTATATATATGATGTACCAGCGGTGTATCCACAATGTCCTTATCATCTTATCATTCGTACCATTACCCAAGCTACCTTAGGTTCTAAATCATGACACACAATTGTACGCGTTATGATTTCCATACGAGGACTTGGATAATTATGTTCCGGAGCATAATTACTCTTATCGTCAGATGGTCCACATAACTCGCTTTATCATGT
Organism: Bidens hawaiensis; assembly: GCF_021521415.1. NCBI lineage: Eukaryota > Viridiplantae > Streptophyta > Magnoliopsida > Asterales > Asteraceae > Bidens > Bidens hawaiensis. The sequence goes on from NW_027506031.1 coordinate 24,094, forward strand.
GGGTTATAAAACTTTTGAAACCATCATTTTGAAAGAAACAAACGTTTTGATAACTTATAAATTCAAAAGATATTTAATAAAAATTCAAGTTTGATTAATAAAATAAGGTAAGTTCTAAAATATCTTTTGCTTATGAAAGAAAAGGAAACAAATTTTGTGAAATAAATGTTATTCATGAATCGTGATAATTAAGACTAAGGAAATTGAGGTATAGGTATAAGATTCTAATAAGTCTACCTTGATGAAAGGAACTTCATTCAGGGGATAAAATACGCAAAAGTTTAATTTATAACAAATCTTAAAATAGTTAATAGCATGCAGAATTTTTAAAGATCATATTCTTTATGAATGAAGTTCTTAAGATCGAGAGTATAAGTTTAAACAAAGTTAACGAAAATTTTGATGAGTCGAGTTTGGTTAATTTGAGTACTTATGAGATTGAAAAGAAGTTAATATAAAGTTATAGCTTTTCAAGTTTGTGATTTTGAGATGAGATTAATTCGATTAAGATATTCTAAAATATTATAATAGTTAGTAATTAATAATTTAAATATTAATGATAATGTGAAAATGTACATATTTGAATTAAATTGTTAATAGAGTAAACTGGGAAGCGAATATTCCCGAATCACCGAGATAGTCCTATTCCAACTAAATCTTTAAAATTAAATAAAATATAAAGTAGGTAATTGAAGATATTAAATTAGTTTAAATTGGAAATTCGTGGATTCTTTTTTTTTTACAAAATCGTTAAATAGTAGGAAATAAGTAAATTGAATTATCGATGATTTATTATGAGAAATTTAAATAAATAATGAATATTAAATTAATAGTGGAGGTGAGAATGAGATGTGAACTATTATAATATAATAATAAAATAATCGCGAGACTAGAAATGCATGAACCGCCATGACTATTTTAACAACTACGAATTTATCATTTAAAATGTTCAAAATTTTCAAAGTGTGTCAAAAGTCAAGGTAGGGAGTTGAAAACCAACGTTTAATTTCAAATAACGACTTAATCAATAAAGTAAGTGATGAGTTTTAATGGAGATTTATCAAAAGTCAATTTTTTTTAATGATAAAAATTTAATTAATGGAAGATTTTTAATTTAATAATGAAAATTAAATTTAAGTTATGAAAAATTTAGTTTAATATTAATAAAATTTACAATAATTGAATTTTAATAATAAAGACTTATAAAATGGGAAGTAAGTTGTAGAAAGTAACATGAAGAAAAACAAGAGATAGCAAAATATTTATAGTTTAAAGTTGAGCGTAATGATAGAAATGAACTTGATAAGTTATAGTTTGATAATATGGAAATAAGTGAGAAAAGATAATTTAAATAGTATTTTAACGGATATGAGTTAGTCTAAGACTTCGTGTTCGATGTATTTTAATTTTGTCGAGATTGGTAGTCGTTTGGTTAACTATAATACAGCAGCAAACTCCTTATCGATTCTAGTAGTCGAACGGCAATCACAAGAAGCAGGTGAACGGCGTTGATTATGATGATTGATTCATAGGAAAGACATTCTATGAGGACCAAAGATGAAACTTTATAAGATGATGGGTAAGTTGTGAAAATGAGTCAATGTGGAATAATAGAGAAGTGCAATAGAATTGTGCAAGTGATGACTCGAGGATGAGTCGGGATTTAAAATAATGTATATAAGTTTGAGGCATTTAAGTAAATAAATAATGTTTATAAAGTTTTCCAAATAGAATAATAAACATTTCAAACGAATTGACCTCCCATGAGCTTTCCATGGTAATTTGAATGACCCAACTAAATAAAGCAACATAAAGTTTGTGTATTGGCCTCCCATGAGCGTTCCATGACAATTTGTTGGCCTAATTCAAATAACGAGTAATAAACAATTGAGTTGGTCAGCCCATGAGCGTGTACATGGCATTTAACTAACACAACTAATTAACGAATTATCAAATCAATGGAGTTGTTCGGACCATGAGCGTTACATGGCATTTAACCGGCCCAACTAAATATCGAATCAACAAATCAAATAAATTTAAAATAACTAAAAGCACAATTTGGAATTATAACCGTTTAGCCGGTTATGTTTACCATGCAACCGTTTAGCCATGAGAAAACAATTACAAATAGTTCATTCTTAAAACATGAGAAAACTGTAAAAATACAATACTCTACATCACGGGCATGACTTGAAAATATTAGACTCTCATAGCAATGATTTGCATCTTCAATTCTCCATTTTCATGTTAGGATCTTTAATCGAATGATGAAGATGAGTCACCAATTGTGTCTCTAGCCCTAAAAACAGCCTAGAACGAGGGGGCAGAAACCCTAGTATTTATATATCAAAAACCGTCCAAGGCTACAAAGCCCATATTACAACATCGTAATCGGCGTCGGCGACTCAAGATCTAGGACCGTCGACCCTAAATTTGATATTTTATGATTTCTCTAGTTTTCACTCTGATGCATGCGCGTATAATCCCCGTTCTTCTCGATATCATTCCATGCTCATACAAGTCCCAAATTCGTATCTTTAATGATCATGACCTGAAACACAGAAGCACATTTGAAGTATCCTAGTTTGCTTAATAAACTGATTAAAAACTATACAATTAATTAACACATTATTACATGAACATAATACCTGACCATCAATCAATACATAACCTTTTCAATTAACATGCCTACATAAACTAACACATAATTACATTATGATGAATAATACAACAAATATCCTACGCATGTTTGTATTATAATAACTAAAAATATACAACCTAGAGTTCTACATAAAAAAACATATAACATGCACTTGTTCTTAGCATAAGAAAACATATAACCTACATAACAACATACAACCTACACATGTAATTTAACATCTATTATATATATATATATAGGGGATGGTTCAGGAGAGAAATGAGATTACTGTAAGAAATGTGAGAAATAAATATGGACCACTAGTTTTATTTTAGGTTTTAAATGCTTAAAGATAAATAAGGAAAGTATTAATACATGCTCTCTCTTCATTTAATATAACTAATAAATATAATAGTTATCTATTTAATTAATATAACTAATCAAATTATTATAATTGGAAAATATTAAAAATTCATTTATTTTTATAACTTATTTTTTCTCTCTTAAATTTTTATCCTACACAAGTACAATTTATTCATATATTAAAATTTCTCTTTATCCAAAACAAATTTCTTTCACCTCATTATATTAATATCCATCAACACGTAATTATATTATGATGAATAGTACAAAAAACTATCATACACGTGTTTGCATTAAATATCAACAAAAAAGTAAACAATCTACACAAAAATATATAACCTACACTTGTTCTAAGAATAAGAAAACATATAACATACACACGAAAAACTTATAATCAACACAAAATTCAGCATCAATAAACTACACACGAACACGAAAACGTATAACATATACACAAAAAATATATCACCTACACTCGAAAATTTTATCCTACACAAATACAATTTATTCATATATTAACTTTTTTTTATCCAAAACCAATTTCTTCCAACTCAATATATCAATATCCGTCAACACGTAGGTACATTGTGATGAATAATACAAAAAACTATCTTACATATGTTAGCATTAAATGTCAATAAAAAATATACAACATACACAAAAACATATAACATACACTTGTTCTAAGAATAAGAAAAAACATTACCTACACACGAAAAACATATAACCTACACACATATAGGATATGTGTATCTTTGTCTAATTTATATAATTATTGATGTCGAATTACATATGTAAGTTGTATACTTTTTTGTATGTTGTACGTTTTTATTGCTCAAAACAAGTGTAGGTTATATAATTTTGTGTAGGTTGTATATTTATTGTTTATATTTAATGAACACATTTGTATGATAGCTTTTTTATTATTATTTATAAATAATTTTTCTAAGTATATTAATTGAAAAAAAAATTATGTTATGATATTTATTAATTAGAAAGGATTTATTATGGTTACATTAGTTGTATTAATTGAAAAGAGAGAGATTTATTATAGTTATATTAGTTGTATTAATTGAAGAGAGAGAATGCATTTATTTTTTTTATTTATTTTTAAACATTTAAAATATAAAATAAAAGTAGTGGCTCATATTCATTTCTCACATTAATTTCATTTCTCTCATGAACTTAAACATATATATATATATATATATATATATATATATATATATAAACTACATGAAAAATACACATATCCTGCACATGTGTGTATTAAATATTAATAAAAATATATACTCTACACAAAAACATAAACCTACACATGTATTTTAGCATCAACAATTATATATAACCTACACGAAAATGCACATAACCTACATATGTGCGTATAATATTAACAAAAACATTTAAAGATTGTATTTTACAATACACATGTGTAGGTTAGATGAATTTTCATGTAGCTTATATATACACTTGTTGATGCTGAAATTCATCTGTTTGTTAGATGTTTTTGTGTGCATTTTATATATTTGATGCAAAAACACAAGTGTAACTTACATGCTTTTGTATATGTTGTATATTTTTTTGTTAATATTTAATGTCCATGTGTAGGATATATTTATTTTTGTGTAGTTTATATAATTATCGATGCTTAATTTCATATGTGGGTTGCATATTTTATGTATGTTATACTTTTATTTGCTAAAAACTAGTTATGTTATATTAGTATCTACCCAATAGACTCAATTTCACAACTGCAAATTGGGTCATGTAAATATTTGAACACATGCATAGATGTTATATTATAACCCACTTTTCAAAAACCCATATTATTTAAAGCAATATACAGTCCTTTTTTAAGTTAGTGTCATACCAAAATAAGATGTGTTATACAATCTCCGTCTAGGTTGCAAAACATTATAAAGTACGCAAAGTTAGAAAACATCAAATTGCCTGAGTCACTGTGCTTGGATGTTCCAACTTGTTTGAATTTCAGTTATTTATTGTTGAGTCTTGCCATATATTTGGAAAGGTCATTTGAGAGATTGGCAATGAAAGATTATATATGTTTACTGAAATAACCTTGAGTTGAAGAGCGAGCTTTTGTTGAAAGTTAATTTCAATATGTGAAAGTCAAAAGGGATGAACCGTCAAGAGGTATGTTTAATTTATTAGTATGTTTATCGGGCATGTTTATCTAGTTTGTTTGAATTACTAGATTTTAGGAGTTTGAGTTATATTATCTGATAGAGATCTATTCGAGATGGTTAATCTCCGCATATACTCATAGATTGGGTAAGGCTCCAAGAACAAGAAAATAGAAAAGATTCAAAGTTGAGACAATTTTCTGATTATTTTTCTTATCCAACAAGTAGACTTTATAGGAAAACAAATACATGAAAATAATACATTTAAAACAATAAGGAAACTAAATAATAAATAAACTTAATTAATTATTTTGCTTGCAAGAAAAGTATTTTGTATCATAAATCAAGAATTTGAGCATGAATGATATTATGATCGCATCAATTCCCCCCCCTTCAAAGCGTTCTTGTCCTCAAGAACGGGACCTTTTTTCCATGGTGGTCGCCCCTCTCGTCTCTCCGCGAGGTACGTGATCATAATTTTACTAGCATGATTTGTCATTGCGAAGAAATTAGATGTAGGATTTTTTGTCGAAAACCTGGATAAACCCTTGGTAGAGATGCCTTCTTTAAGCATCTTAAAGTAAGTTTGTTGAGAAGTTATGTAGGGCAGCGAGCAATGTGCATATGGGACACAAATTGGAGGTAGCGATGACCATGTGCTTCTCCTTTTTATGGAAAAATAAGTCACAGCCATTAGTAATGACGTCCTGGTCGTCTTTGGTCCACTTTATGGAATGGAAACAATGGGTTCGGGCAATGGTATGGGTTTAGGGGTTGGAGCGCCATTAGAAGCTGTTGCAGGCGGTGGTTACGGTGCCAAGATTAGGGATGTAAGGGCTGGGTTTAGGTCAATTATGGTCGAGGAGGTATCTGAAATTTTGGCGAGAGTGGTGGTAAGGTTAGCGGTGATTTGATTCATGGTTGTATTGAGGGAGTCAAAACCAACTTGGCTAAGGCGGCTTGTTGGGCGGCGGTTGATTTTTGCTGAATCAATATCCGATCGATTTTTTCAACCATGGCCATTATTAGTAAGTTTAGAAACTTATTCAATATAAAGAGATGCTTAGGGGCATGTTATTTGTGTCAAAAAAATATTTAATAAACAGAAATAGTTGATCTTTATTGATATCAAATTTCTTGTTTCTGGCCTAATCTGGTGTAGTGTTCTTTTATCGAGAAAACATGAGATGATTAGTGACCTTTCTTCACAATTTTTATCTACTTATTTTAAAAGTTTGACATGCATGGTACATCACTTCTAATGATTGTGTACATTCTATAAGTTGTAATCATTGTATCTTAAAAGAGGGATCTTTTATTGGGTGTGCTAGACTTGTTTGTGTTGTTGGTGTTCACTGTTTCCATGTGTATATGTAGTTCATGATAAAAATAGACTTGTTACACTAAGAATCTATTGTATCAACTGTTTAAAAGTGTAAAAGGTATCGCACCGGTCCACATTTGAAAAGGGATGATTCAGTCACCTATTTTTCATGGTCATTTACAAGGACAGTTGACGTGGTTTTGTGTCGTAATGGTAGTGATGTCATTAAAGCTCTTAGAGAAAAAAAAATGGTTAGCTGAAGTAAAAAGGAGGAAACAAAATATGCTACTGTAAAGCACATTAAATGAGAGTTTAGATATATACTTACCATAGGAGATTTTTAAGATGTCAAGAATTTTGATATTAGTGAAAAAATAAAAATAATAGTAAAAAAAAGAGAAGTAGATCAAACTTTTCATGGGAGATTATTGAAGATGTTATTGACGATATATTTGCAATTCCAACTTCTACAATGGCTTTTGAATCTACTTCCAATACCGCTGGTGTACTTACCTCGTTTAGTAGTTCTTTTAACTTTTAAAACAACACAATCTCTTATTTGAATTCGGTAAGAACACCTTAAAAGTGTGAGGATGGAAATCAGTTATTATAGTGTTATTTTTATTTACATCAATTAATTTCTTTTTCATGTAAGGCAATGAAATAAATCAACTTTCTTTTAGACTATGCTATTTTAATCAGGCTCCACTGGTTTTAGAGTTTAGCTTGGGTGTTTCTCCGGGAAATCATACCACCGGTTACCAATTGGCAGTCGTTGTACCTCCACAAGAGCAGAACTCTCTAGCGTAACACATGGTGGGAAGAAAACATGGGTGGGCTTGGAATCCGAACGGACAACCTTGTACGAGGCCTAGCTCAATTATTTCATTGCCAATATCCACCCAAAATGACACAAGTGGGGATCAAACTTGGGTCTTCATTGGAGGACTCAAGCCTTCCTACCACTAGGCCACAATCAACTATTAAAATATTATGCATGCTTATACATGTGTACGTACCGTGTTGATGCAATTCTGTTTAATGCAAACTGATTTTTTTTTCTATTTTTAATAGCGTTTGGAACTGTTGATACATCAGTATTCGTCTCGCTCTTTGTTTAACATATTCTGTAGTAGATCTAATGTATAGGGGTTGATTTTGAAATTATGTAAAGTACATTCGCTATGTTTGTATAGCGAATGGAAGCAATTTTGGTATTCATTCGTTAGGGGATGTTAACGAATTAGGAGTTTAAAGTATAAGGTCATTCGCTAAGGATGTTTAGCGAATGGCGTGGTGAATGTGGCTCATTCTCTATGCATGTATAGCGAATGAGGCCGTCTCCTATATATACACCTTGTATCTTATGTTCTAGTTATTGGTCATATTATTATTGAAAACATCTCGTGACGTTGCAAAAATTCACTCTCAACACACACACACTTACACACATTTAACCTAATCAGAAAATAATCGATTATATTTCAAGATTAGATTCGGTAATATCGAATCATGATGAACATGATCATGAATTCTCAAGTCGTATCAGAGCTTAAGGACGTCTTATTGATCAATTTCTTGTAATTGATTAGTTCAATTGAAGTTGTTTGAGGTTAAATCGATTAAACGAATTATACGAACTTATATACAGACTGGAAATTGGTCAATTCATTCAAATTAACTGTTTAATAGGATGAATTATGGATTGAGGATCATTCGTATGGAGTTTAATTGATTGTTTATAGATTCAATTGAGTATAATTGAACTAATTTGATTGATTTTGAAGTGATTTGGTCGTGGCGGGAAGGAATAGTGTTTGAACGTATAATTTGACTTTAATTAGTCAATTGATTCATGGTTTGACTGTTTTGTTGCTTGGTTGAGTGTAATTGGTGTTCGTATTTGGTTCGCGGTGATCGTGAGAAGTTTGCGAGGTTATTAGTGTGGAATTGATATAGACTTGTTGTGATTTTAATTTGGTAAAATCCGGGTTTGAGTTTAAAGACATGAACAGATTCGTTAATTTCTTGATAATTGATGCTTTCATTCGCTATCATATTTGAGTTCACTCATTAGTTTTTTGAAGTCTACTATAACGGATTTAACGACTTATTCGCTATACTGTTCACCCATTCGCATATCCTACATTGTTTCCTATTCAGTCATTTTATTTCATTCGTTTAACTTTCATTCGCCAAACTGTTCACTCATTCGTCATTTTGTTCAACCATTCGTTAATCTTCATCTGTTCTTTCGTTATTCTTCATTCACCATGACTTATTATTCATTCACTCTCATTCGTTGTCTTTGTAACCTCATTCGCTAAAACTTCATTCGTTACACAGAATCATTTGTTATACTCATTAGCTTCTCATTCGTTATCACAATTTCAAATTTGTTCATTTATCATCCCTAAACTTTCATTTGTCAACAAATTTCACCCAAAATTTTCAAAATGACAAATTATTTTGCCCTGGATTCTCAAAACGCTCTCATGCAAACGATTCGGAACTATGATACGGAGATTGGTGCTCACGCCAAGACCCCGAAGCTTAACAGTCTTGATGATTTTGCAAGATGAAAGTTGAGATTCAAAGTATTTAGGAGTGATTGATCTGGATTGTCTCCAAAATTTAGAGAATACATATGTGAGAATGCTTGTTGATTCACCTGGTCAAGGCCAAATTGAAAAACTTGTTCATGAAATGACTGCTATTGAGAAGAAGGCTTATGATATTGAAGTGAAGACATTTTCCACTTTGACAAAGGCTTTACCAGAACATATTTTCCATCAATATTTTAGCCATATCAGAACTGCTGCACCATGACATGCTTCTCTAAAAGCAAGGAGTATTGTTAATACTCAGGAAAGTAGAAAATCAAAGTTAAAGTTTCTGTACAAGAACTTGATTCTTATGAAGTCAGTTGGAGAGTTATTAATAATATATTATCACTTGTTTACTGAGTTAAACAGATTTGGGTTAAATTTGGATGAAGAAGATATGATTGATACTTTAAAGAATGCTTTTCCAAGTTCATACTCAACCTATATTTTGGTGCTGACAAAAAATGGTTATTTCAAAAATCTAAATCTCAAATGCATGGATTTTATAGAAAAGTTAAGAGAAAAGAGAGTATGATTTTCTTTTTCATAAGTAATCTGTTTATTTATCAAAAGGATCCAGTTACAATAGAGAAATGGGTAAGTGGGCAACAAGCTACGCCATCACCCCCTTTTGAATAGCAAAACCGATCCAACTGAAAACAAAGTTATTGTTCTTGAGCGTCGATAAGTTACTGTACGTGACCCGTAGAACTCTATACATAAACGTAATAGCTTCGGGGGAAAGGGACCCAAATGCATCAAAAGCAAAAGGAATGAAGACGTGTTGGTTCTCGGCACACGCTTTCTCATGCTTAGTAATTTTTCCTGATTCTACTTTCAACACAGCCTGCCAAACAACAAACCCGGTATCCCTAAGCCCGACAAAGGGGGGTACTCTAGTAAGGTCTATACAGGCGTGTTTCCCCATGTCCATCCAAACACAAGAACGTCTGCTGGCCGGAGAGTAGACCCCCTTCAAGTGGGTCCAACAGGAAATTCACAGGAACTTCGTTTTTTTCTGAGATCCCCGCTCATTTTAACACATCACAAAGGACATCTCTAACCAAATCATGCCTATATTTAAACCCTAGAAGCTCCTTGCAATGAACGGCGTGCTCACCAAAATTATCCAAGTAGACTTCATGGCAAACCGAGTATGGCCCATCAATTGGGAACAATGGATTCATTAAACGAATGTAGAAACATCCAAGATTATGCCCTCGATGCTACGAAAGCATATGTAGAAACATCCTCAGCTAAATATAAACCTAAGCCCCTAATATGGATTGGGAAAGAGGCTAGTCTCCATTGAAAATCCCCAAAAAATGGACCCCCCACATACCACAATATCTTCAATCGCCTCTCAAAGCCCATTTTCAGAAACAGAGATGACATCCTCAACAAACATAGGCTACCATGTTCAGAGACCAAATAACAATTTAGCAACCCCCATACAGGATCGAAGCAAGAGGAGCTCACATTGAGGGTCAAGCAGACGAGTAAGGCATCTCATTAGGTCTGCTGTGTTTGAAGCTCTATTAATAGCCATGCTACTGATAAAACGGCGTCCCGGCTAACCGCACCCCCAAGGAGTTTCACACCTAACTTTGGCCTCCCAATCCCGCTAGGAAATAAACCAACTTTTGTCTTTACCCCATTGCAAGACGGCCAAAAAACTTCAGTTTTTTTTATATTGAGCTCAAACCCTAAACATGGCCACTCAGACTTAATAATATCTAAGGCTTTAGCCACTTCAATGGCATCTATATAATCATGCCATTTTCTAAGTACCGTGCATGGAAAAGTATCTTTAAGCAATCTCGAACCCGATGAATGAGGGGGTGTAAAGCTAACGCAAATAGGAGGGGTCCCAAAGGATCCCCTTGTTGAACACCGATAGTTAATAAAATATAATTGTTCCATACATATAATCTAGTCAATTGCCCTTATAAAAAATTAACCCATTGGGAAATAAATAGACATTTGGCATGAACCTCTTGTAGGAGGGTCATCCTGTCCACCAGATTAAAGGCATTAGAAAATTCAACCGCAAGCAAGGCTAGTGACCCATCAGAATGGAACATATTTAGAAACCTATTTGCGATATAAATGTAACATCCGTATTTTGAGATAACTAAATAAAAGAGAATTTATTGTTACGTGTGTGTCGTTCGTTTAATTGTGTGCGTGTTTATATTTGGATAAGGATTGGGTTTGGTAAAAGATGTGGGTGGAGGGGCCCATAGCCTTCTATATAAGGCCATTTCCCCCATCCTTTCACCATTTTCTTCACACAACACACACATGCACACCCTAGAACACACACACATACTCTCTCTCAAGACCCGAACCAAAATCCGGGTTAAAATATGGAAGATTTTGTGTGCAAGAGTCTTCAAATAGCAAGAACACGTCCAGATCTACGTATTGTCCAGATCTGAACTCGAACCCGCAAGCAAAAGGTGGGTTTTGGTTTAAAAGGTTAAGTTTTGTGGTAGAATCGACATGCAAACAGATATAATGATAGATCGGGTTGTGAAATGTAAGAAAAACATAAACATGGTGAGTTTAACCCCACGGGTGTGTTTTAGAACAAAAGGTGATGTTCGGACCTCATAGAACTCGGGTATACAAAGTTGGTAAAACCCAAAAACGCATAAAAAAGAGTAGAATCGGGTCTTAAGAAAGAATCTCGGAGGAAAAATGGCCTTAAAATGGTAAAACGAAGTAAAAAAGGGGTTTTTCGCATGAAAAAGGGCTTCGCATCGCATGCCATGCGAAATCCAAGAATTTCACATCGCACGCCATGCGAAGCGAAATCAGCATGCGAAGCTAAATGGCATGCGAAGCGAAATCAGTATGCAAAGCGAAATCGCATGCGAAACGAAATAGCATGCGAAGCGAAACGGCATGCGAAATTCTCATGCGAAATTTCATGCGAACTTCCAAGCGAAATGGCCATGCGAAATTTCATGAAATCCATTTTTTGATGCGTTTTTTATGAAGGACTTGTTAACGAAAATAAGGACCCTGCTAGGGGCTGCCGCCCCTAGACCTCGCTACCAGGGGCGCTGCCCCCGGACCCCCGTTAGTTGAGGGTTCAGTAATGTAGATGTTTGAGGTAGTAGTGATAAATAATTGACACTCGTTATGTGTTGCACAGTCAGTCACGCACAGCTAAGGAAGGGCATTACCATTAACGGTGAGAGAAACCGGCTTCAGGTGAGTTCTAGCCCCATTTCTCTTGAAGTGTTTTCGGGGCTGTGTGCATACTTGTAAGACTAGTATCATATATACTTATATGATTAATGAGAATGATTAATGCAAGAGTGAAAGAAAAATGTTAGAACTTGTATGTGTTAGTTGTCTAACTTAACATGATTGTAAGAGTCTAGAAAGAATATAATGTAAGAGCCAGGGTGACAGGACCTTCTAATACCTGGGCAAGAATAGTAAGAGTCTAACGTAAGAGTCAGGGTGACAGGCCCTTATAATACCTGGGCAAGAATAGAGTGACCGACTCTATGATATTTGTGCAAGAGGCCGGGTGGCAGACCCTTCTAATATCTGTGCAAGAGGTCGGGTGGCAGACCCTTATAATATCTGTGCGAGAATGTAAGAATAATTGTATGATCGTAAGAAAGTATAAAATAATGTAAGAATAGTGCAAGAAATGTTGTTTGTAAATAAAAGAACGTGTAAGAATAACCCTGTAACTTGTTAAACTAGAACTCACTCAGCGTAGCTGACTTTTAGTATGCACGCAGGTGAGTAGGATGAGCATATTGCTTGAGGTGGGACACGTGGCAAATGGATGGAGACTGGCATCGAAGACGGAAGATTCACGTGTCGTTTATGTTATTGTTTAAGACTTAATGTATTTTGTTAAGACAAGTACTTATGTTATGTAAGAATGTTTAATATTAAGTATTCCGCGAAAAGTTTTTAATTAACTCTGATTTTAAAACTGTGTTTATGAGTAATCCAACACCAAAGTAGGGTTACCAGGGACGGAGTCTTACAATAAAGCACCGCCTCTGTCCCGCTTAGGATCCCCACCCCAAATTGAAAATCACCAAGGTTTTTTGCCATCTTTTTCCCAACACTCCTAATAGCCACCTTAGATACAAGCCTTCTCCAAATTGGGCTTACGGTAATAGGCCTAACTCCATTGTTGGGCTTAAGCAATGGGGTTAAAAGGGCAGAAGCCATAAACTCTGCCAAAACACAGGGGCATCTCCCCCACCCCCCCCCCCCCCATCATAAATTAACCACGTTCGTAATAGCACAACCCCACAACAACCGATGATCCTTCCCCACATAGGGCATCGATGATATGTTGGATCCTCAACCCATCTCCCCTACAAGAAGTCCCTTTGGCGAAAGATTTAATACACCCAAGAACACTTTCCACGTCCACAACCAAAGGGGTTTCCAAGAGTAAGGCCCCGGGCAAGGCAGGCAAGGACAAGATGGGATGCTTATCCAGCAATGCTTTCATAGTAGCATCACCAAGAGGAACCACACCAGAAGAGCATAAAACTTTAACTACAGCCGTGAAGTGCCCATCTGCAACTTTCCGAATACGCTACTTAGCGTTGAGGCCCTCCCTAGAATAATCACCCTCAAAGGTGGCCTCATCAGGTCGCGAGCTCATATCCGTTGGTTGGTTAAAGAGCGACGAGATTAGTCCAACACACACACTTCCATCCCCCATGCTACCAAGGCCTGCTGAATAGATAGGCATTGCAAGGACTTTCTATTCCCTGACCTACGTTCTTGTCGGCTAGAAGGCCTGAAAACCTGTAGTGTGCAGCGCGGTAGTACCAAATGTCTAACCCGTTGATGTGATAAAAGTAGTTATTAATTTATTGACTAAATAAACGCTAATCTAGACACTATGTAATAAATTCTAGTCTCTTAACTTAACTAAAACTACTAACCAGCAAGTGAACCGGTTGACTCTAGGACAGCTAAGTAAGTCCAGATATCGAACCCACAAGACTCTTTAAATTACGTTAACTAGCTAAATTAGACTCAATTACAGACACGTTTTATTTATTTATATTTGTTTAAGGGGGTTTTTAATTAAAATACTAAATTAAGATTATTATTAATACTAATTTAAGAAAACAAGTAAATTAAACAAAAGATAATTAAGTAGATTTGAAATCAGATGATAAAAAAACCACCTAAGCTAGAATCCCCAAAGTTTCAATTGTCAATTAACCGGGAAAATATTTAGTTATGGAACTGGGATCGTAAAATAGACGCCTAAAAGAAAACCCAAACAGGACCCCTGACCCTTCTCAAGAAGACACCTACGGGTTTCTAATAAGTTTTAACGCACACCAGTTCTAAGAATCAAGTTTCATACGGTCACCTAATCAATTATGGACTAGTTCCTTTATATGAAATCTTACCTTACAGCACGAAAATCAAAGGCAGTTTAATATATTTAATTGACTCGATATACAAAGTTAATCAGTCAAACCTAGACGAACTCCTTACGAAGAACTAAATCTAGCAATCCTGATCAATAAAGACCTACCAATAACCTAGCACCTTACAGCTAGCTATTTATGTTAGCAGCACACTTAGGTTTATTTGATTAAATATATTATTCCTATGATCTTATTCGAAATCAATCATAAAATAGTGAAAAACACAAAGTAGATGAACTAATAGCAACCTACCATATGACAAACAATAATCCAGGAAACTATGGAATAATAAAACTCAACAAACAACCCTAAGCACATATATGCATCAACCCAATATAATTAAACCTTTTACTAGTTCATAATACCATAACGATAAATAAATACCAAGTCAAAATCAAACATCAATAAAGGTTCATCATAAGCCTAGACAGTCTATAAAGTTTAGCCTATCATAATGAAATCGAACAAAACAATGATAAAGGAAATCATGGTGAAAAATAATAAGAACGAGAGATTAAAGACGATAAAACCCGTGGCCTTTGTTCTTGATCGATTGGCACGTCACCGAATGATTCTAAGCCTTCAAAACCTTCAAAAACTCCTCACTTGAGCTCCAAATTTCGTCCAAGTAGGCTGGATCTCTCAGGGTATGTTTAAGTTTAAGTTTAGGGGTCCTTATATAGATATTTTAATCCCAAAAACCTTAAATTCGTAGAACATTCTAGAAAATGTGGCCCATATAGCTGCGCGACAGGCATATGCCCCTTGGCCGCGTAGCGCTCCGGCAAAAATAGGGGGCCGTTCTGACCGGTCCGGTTCAATTCTGATGCGGTCTGGTTCATTTCCTGATCCTCCGGTTCTCTGGTTTAGCTCGTTTTTCGCTCTTTTTAACCACGAACAAGCCCTGGGACCTACATCATACAAATATATTAGTAATGTACAAATCCTACTAAAACCGAACAAAAACAAATAAAATATATATATAAGGGAATTATATATATTTGTCATTATATCACCCATGCATCAACAGACTCCAGTATTGATGCCACTTTACATAAAGCAACAGTTAATGCCCTAGAAAATGTCATGTGACGGCTGAGGGATAGTTTTAACCATCTTTAACGGAAGAGCGAAAATACGATTAAGGAGGGCCACGTCCATAATAATCTCACCCATAGCAACTACATCAATTGCAAGATGCGGTTTAGGGACTCCCACAAGGAAATTTCCCCCCCCCCCCTGTATCCACCTTGAACTTTATTACCTTGTCAACATGGTGGCAAAACCGACTGTGTGCATGTAAAGACAATCATTGAGGCAACCTTCAAGGCGCAAGCCACCGCAACAAAAAGGTCACAATTTGCGGATATAGCATCCTGTATAGCCCATTTCTGTTCACCCAAACATAGGTGAGGCTTGTTAATATGTCCCACCAACTTTGAGATCCCCTTGGACCAGGCCAACCTATCCAGACAACAATGGAATCCCCTAAAATGTTGGGTTTTAACAAGATTATCAAAGTCATAAAATCTCAATTTTATGAAAAACGCAGCTGAAATTAGTTTTAAATCTTGTTAATTTGATATGTATATAACCAAATTTACACATGCAAAACCCAATCCCGGATCCAAATACGAAATACATGCTATCAAACACATGCATGACACTATAAGTTCATGCATGTCAATACTACCTATCAAATCCAAGGAAGAGGAAGGAGATGATGATAAGGAAGGCAAGAACTTGAATATGAAGCTCCTCAAGCTAGCATACCCCAAGTTTTCCAACAAACACCACTTCAAGCTAGGATTTAGTAACACTTGACAACTCCTCCTTGTTCCATGTTCTTGGCCGTCCAAGAGAGAAAGAAGAGAGGGAGAGAGTGTAGAGGATTTTTCCTCTTGCTCTTGTGTTGTATATGAATGAATGAATAAATGAATGAGAGAGAGAGATGTGAAGTCTTTCAAAGTCACCACCCAAGTCCTCCAACAGAACTCATTGCATGCCTCGACTACATTGCATATAATAATAAAATAATAGAAGTGGAAAAGAAGGGGGGAGACCCCTTCCTTCTTGGTTCTCCTTATTGTTATTTTTATTGCAGCTTTCCTTTTATGTTATAAAACATTATAGATGACATGCTTGGTTACCATTATTCACATATTGTTATTTAACCATCTTAATTAACACTATGGAATGTTCTCGCTCAAAATATAAATCATCCATATGATTTATTTATTTCACAAGTACGTTGTATTTAGAAACCCCTTTCTAAATAACTTAAGTGTTAATATTTATTTGTTATGATCATATCATATATAAACAAATATTATTGGTGTTTGTCTAGCTTGTTATTGGGTATGACCCGACTTGGATCATGACATACTAGCCACATCAATTATAATATGTGTCTTGGGCATACCGAGTCCAACAATCTCCCACTTGCACAAGATACATAGAAGATTGATGCAAGTAGCAAATACCGCCTAACTACGGTTTACTACCTCTAATACGCATGACGAAGTGTCATTCAATAACATCATCCCCTTCAACTCCCTTACTTGAAATGATTTAGGTACATCTATCATTTATCCTTTTGCCACAGATGTCATGTCAAATCCAGAGACACAGAGTGATCATTTTCTGTTGATTTAACTTAGCAGGCCTTAGACATTTTACTCTCAACGAATAAGAGGGACAAATCCCCTCTTGACTACATACGTCTCTCACAATCACCTTGTACTATACCTGATCTTAGACTTATGTACGGTCATGTTTCAGAGCAGTGAAGAACTAAGTCAAAGTACAATATTCGGTGAATATCAAGACCGAATATGTATCTCAGGTCGGAGGATACTATGATATTCTCCTTTACTCAAATTTACTTATGATCAATCACAAGGATTCCATGTAGTAACATTTGAGAGCGGGTCAGTCCAATATTTATATCCCATAAACATCTATGAACCTTGGCAGCAACCCTTGCTCTATATTCATACCTTATGAATATCCAACAATCCAAGTTCATAATAGTCTTACCTTCATATTTGCTCCCACAAATATGAGCGACTACGGACATTTAGAATAAGTAACTTATTCATGGATTTAAACATGCTAAAATGGAACATAACTCAAAATGTCATAATCATAGACCATAATCATATGACTGAGTCAAAATAACAATTGTTCTGATATCCAAATACAAAATTCGAACATATCCAATCACTAGATTATCGAAGTCCTAAGGCACAAGTATAACTCTCATGCTTTGGCCTTTCAAGGAGCTTCATGAGTGGATCCGCAATGTTTTGATCGGTGTGAACTTTGCAAATACATATCTTTCCCTTTTCAACTTCATCCCTTATGTAGTTGAACCACCGCTCAATGTGCCTCGTCTTTTGATGTGCACGAGGTTCCTTGATTTGAGCAATCGCACCTTCGTTGTCACAAAAGATCTCTAGAGGGTCTTGAATGGTACGGACCACTCCTTGGTCGGTAATGAATTTTATAATCCACGCAGCTTCTTGAGCTGCCAATGAGGCGGCAATGTATTCCGATTCCGTGGTGGACAATGCTACCACAACTTGTGTCGAGCTCTTCCAAGAGACTGCCCCACCATTCATAAAGAAAACATATCCCGATTGTCCTTAGTCCTTCTAAGGTAATTCAATATACTCTTAACCGCCATCCAATAGCCACTTCCCGGATTATGTTGGAATCTACTTGTCATGCTTAAAGCGCATGACACATCCGGTCTAGTGCATACCATTGCATACATGATGGATCCAATAGCTGATGCATATGGGATTCCATTCATTTTCTCTTACTCATCATTTGAGCTTGGACATTGAGATATACTCAATATTGTTCCTCTTTGAATAGGTACCAAACCTCTCTTAGAGTTTTCCATCTTGAACCTTTTCAAGATTTTGTCAATGTATGCACTTTGGTTTAAACCTATCAACCGCCTTGATCTATCCCTATAGATCTTTATTCCCAAAATATAGGCGGCTTCACCAAGATCCTTGATAGAAAAACAACTTCCAAGTCATGCTTTTACACCTTCCATGGTTGGAATGTCATTCCCAAATAGTAGTATGTCATCAACATACAATACTAAGAAGGTAATGATGCTCCCACTAGCTTTCTTATACACACAAGCATCATCACCATTTTTGATGAATCCAAATTTCTTAACTTCTTCATCAAAACGGTGATTCCAACTTCTAGATGCTTGTTTCAATCCATAGATTGATTTCTTTAACTTGCATACTTTGTTAGGATGTCGTGGATCGACAAAACCTTCGGGTTGAACCATATAGACATCTTCCTCAAGATGCCCATTTAGAAAAGCGGTTTTGACATCCATTTGCCATATCTCATAGTTATAATGTGCGGCTATGGCAAACAATATCCTAATAGACTTTAGCATTGCTACGGGAAAAAAAAGTTTCATCATAGTCAACCCCTTGAGTTTGAGTGAAACCATTTGCTACAAGTCTTGCTTTATAAGTATCCAAGTTTTCATGCATATCGGTTTTCTTCTTGAAAACCCACTTACTTCCAACCTGTTTGGAGTTAAGAGGTGGTACAACCAAATCTCATACTTGGTTGTCTTGCAAGGATTGCATCTCAACGTTCATGGCTTCAAGCCATTTGTCACAATCGGATTGTGACATTGCATCACGATATTTGGTGGGTTCATCCGAATCTACCACATAGCATCCATCCATGAAAAATCCATATCTTTCGGGTGGATGACTAATTCTACCGGACTTGCGAACGTTTTATGTGTCTTGATAAACCATTTGATCATTTTCAACAACCTCTTGTTGATTGCTAGTATCAACCAAACGTGTATCGACTTGTGGTTCTCTATCCTCCTCGAGTTCCACCATTCTGCTAGTACCTTCCATAAGGAACTTAGTTTCCATGAACTCGGCCTTTCGAGCAATGAACACCTTTTGCTCGGTTGGGTTGTAGAAATAATATCCCATGGAGTCCTTGGGATATCCTACAAAGATACACTTAGTGGATCGACTTTCAATTTTGTTTTGGGTGTTGCTCTTGACATAAGCCTCACAACCCCATACCTTTAAATATGATAACGATGGAGCCCTTCCATTCCATATTTCCAAAGGAGTCTTATCCACTTTCTTGGTTGGGACCATATTTAGAATACGGGCCGCGGAGAGCAAAGTGAAACCCCAAAATGATAGAGGCAATGTGCTTCTAGCCATCATAGATCGAACCATATCCAATGGAGTTCGATTCCTCCTTTCGGACACACCATTGTGTTGTGGTGTTCCGGGTGGAGTAAGTTGTTAGATGATCCCACAACTCCTAAGATGTTCTTGGAAAGCATCACTTAGGTGTTCACCTCCTCTATCTAAACGAAGTACTTTGATGGTTTTATCAAGTTGATTTTGTACTTCATTTTGGAAGACTTTGAACATTTCAAAGGCTTCATCTTTGTGTCTTAACAATTATACATAACCATAACGACTATAATCGTCAATGAAGTATCTTTCACCATTCCTTGTCATTTCCTTAAAGGGACCACATACTTCCGAATGTATGATACCCAATAAGTCTTTTGCCCTTTCATTTGTTCCACTAAAGGGGTCCTCGGTCATCTTTCCAAGTAAACAAGACTCACACTTATCAAATGAATCATCTTCACTTGATTCCAAAAGACCATTCTTTTGAAGTGTATGTATGCTATCTTTGTTTATATGACCAAGGCGACAATGCCAAAGATAAGTCTTACTCAAATCCATTTTGAGTTTCTTGGTGCTTGATTGGTACAACATGTTATCAAAGGATGTGTTATCATGAACTAATTCATAAATGCCATTAAACAGCATTTCTTTAAAATAAAAGACATTATTCATGAAAACACAAATACCATTATCCACAAACATTAAATCAAAACCACATTGTCTTAATAAAGAAACAGAGATAATGTTCCTAGTCAAATTAGGAGCATACAAAACATCTTTCAAAATAACTTCCAAACCATTTGGAAGCTTCAACGTGTAGTCTCCTCGGGCTTCGACAATAACCTTTGCTCCGTTACCCATGAAGAGACTAATATCTACTTTCTTAAATCCTTCATTTCCTTTGAACCCCTGCAATAAATTGCAAATATGAGTTCCACATCCGGTATCCAATACCCATGTGTTAGAGGAAATAATATTAATATCAACATGAATCATGAAGGTTGTACCCGAGGTTTGCCCCGCATCCCTCTTAGCTTTCAACTCTTTGAGACGGGTTGGACAATTCCTCATCCAATGCCCAATTTCCCCACATCCAAAGCATGGATCCTCCGAGCTATCTTTAGCTTCTGTGATTTGGGTGGTTCCACTTTAGCCTTTCCCTTGAACATACCCATGTGTTGTCCCTTGCCTTTGGCAACCTTTGCCTTGGGTTCCGGGTGATGCCTCCTCCTATTTCCTCCCTCATTGATCGTGAATACGGGTAAAACCTTTTTACCCATTCCCGTTTCGGCCATCTTGAGCATTGCGTGAAGCTCACCAATGCTCTTGTCCCGCCCATTCATGTTATAATTCATAACAAATGTCTCAAACTTTTTAGTTAAGCCATTTAGGATCAAATCCGTGGCTAACTCATTTGAGACGCGACAACTAAGGCGCTCGAGACGATCAATGTGGCTTTTCAACTTAAGTACATAAGATGAAATCTATTGGGTTTCTTCCATACGACATGCATGAAGCGCTCGAACCGTTTCGAAGCGTTCCAACCTAGCTTGCGTAAGGAACATTTCCTTAAATTGGGTGATTATGTCGTATGCCCCATGAAGTTCAAAATCCTTTTGAATCTGGGGAATCATATTTTAAAACATGAGGCAAGAAACTTGCACCGAATCCTCATTTTGCTTAACCCAATCGTTATGGTCTTGGACATCGTCAACACTAGGTTCATCGGGAATAGGTTCGTCTATTACGTAGTATTTCTTTTCTTGCTTAAGAACGATTCTCAAGTTTTGATACCAATCCATAAAGTTGGTATAGTTTAGACGATCCTTGTCAAGAATAGATCTTAGTGATAGGTTATTAACGGGTGGAATAATAACGTTAGGTGGATTGTTGATTGCGGCCATCTACAAATATAAAAAAGCTCAATTTTAGTATTTTCGATATCAATAATTTTAATCGTTAATACCCTTTATGTCTCCAAGACAATTAATGATTAAAATCTAGAACCCAACGTTACATTCAAATAGTAGTTAGGTGGCATTTATCCTACTATTTAAATTAACAAGGTAGTCAACGTTTGACGATTGCAACCCTTTGCAACTTCTAGTTTTATGGGATCGGTTAAACATCTTATGTTTAGTCGGCATGTTTAATCCCATCAACACCATTGTACACCATGCTTCGGTGACCCAATTCACATGGTTTCCAATTTAAGTCGTGCTACTTATACACACGTGTGAGTTTACACACACAAGTGGTTAGGTGACCTTTATCCCACAAATATGGTAAACCCACCTCAAACTCACAAGTTTCCTCTAATGCGGTTAGGTGAACTTTATCCCACATCGAGTTCCCAAGTGATTCAAGTGTCGTATAAAAGGATGGTGTTCAACTTATTTTATAAAAGGGATTTGAGTTTTCTAAATTCTAGATTGGAAAACCTTTTATGTACCTTCCATTTGCATGCATTCAAATGTATGGTACTTAGTTGAAAAACCCATTTTCAAAGTTCCTATTAATAAAACCCATTTTATTATGAAATCATTAGCCTTTAATAAAACCAATTTTTATTACCTAACGATTTCTAAGGAACCAATTTTATGCTATTTGTAGATTTTAAGTTGTTAGCAAACCACATTTCAATAACACAAAAAAGTAAATCAACCATGCAAGCATAAAACATACAACCACAAGTTCATAACCATAGCCTCCTAATGTTGACTACACTTGTTGACCGAAGACAAGTGTGTCAAAAGGTCTCTCCTAAGGGACTCAAAAGGATATGTGCTTGTGTCGGTGAACTCCCACTTAATCTCGCATCCAAATGCTCCAAGTGTTCACCCCCGTATTGTGGTCTCCATCATTTTATTTGGGCTTCCTTCCTTGCATCTTCTTTTACAAAACTATATCCTAATACATTTTTTTTCTAGTAAAAGAAATGCATCTAATCTACTTATTATTACAAATCAATTGAAATGAATAAATAGATTACACACCCAAATAAATATTACAACCATATTGAATGAACAAACAACCACTTTGAATGAACAGACATATCAACACAATCATTCAACCAAACACAAGGCCATGGCTAGGTTATGAACATCTAATATATATCCAAATATTCAATAACACAAGACCCAAAATGGTTCCCCTTTGTCCCTTGAAACATTCGGCCAAACAAACAAAAACCGAAAGTTCCGGGTTTCGTCCAAACAACACAATTAATCATCCAAATAACTTAGTTTTTCAAGATTACCACATTCATGTAAAGTATAACTTTGAAAAACCATGGGGTAACCAAAACCCCTAAAATTTTCGGCCATATGGTAAAACCCATCATAAACCCGAAAATTTTGGGTCTAATGAAGCGTGCATCAGTATAAGGGGCTCTTGATGCCACTGGTTGGGTTTTAACAAGATTATCAAAGTCATAAAATCCAAATTTTATGAAAAATGCAGCGGAAATTAGTTTTAAATCTTGTTAATTTGATATGTATAAAACCAATTTTACACATGCAAAACCCAAGCCAGATCCAAATACAAAATACATGCTATCAAACACATGCATGACACTATAAGTTCATGCATGTCAATACTACCTTTCAAATCTAAGGAAGAGGAAGAAGATGATGATAAGGAAGGCAAGAACTTGAATATGAAGCTCCTCAAGCTAGCATACCCCAAGTATTCCAACAAACACCACTTCAAGATAGGATTTAGTAACACTTGACAACTCCTCCTTGTTCCTTGTTATTGGCCGTCCAAGAGAGAAAGAGGAGAGGGAGAGAGTGTAGAGGATTTTTCCTCTTGCTCTTGTGTTGTATATGAATGAATGAATAAATGAATGAGAGAGAGAGATATGAAGTCTTTCCAAGTCACCACCCAAGTCCTCCAATAGAACTCATTGCATGCCTCCACTACCTTGCATATAATAATAAAATAATAGAAGTGGAAGAGAAGGGGGCCGGCCCCTTCCTTCTTGGTTCTCCTTATTCTTATTTTTATTGCAGCTTTCCTTTTATGTTATAAAACATTATAGATGACATGCTAGGTAACCATTATTCACATATTGTTATTTAACCATCTTAAATAATACTATGGAATGTTCTCTCTCAAAATATAAATCATCCATATGATTTATTTATTTCACAAGTACATTGTATTTAGAAACCCCGTTCTAAATAACTTAAGTGTTAATATTTATTTGTTATGATCATATCATATATAAAAAAATATTATTGGTGTTTGTCTAGCTTGTTATTGGGTATGACCCGACTTGGATCATGACATAGTAGCCACATCAATTATAATATGTGTCTTGGGCATACCGAGTCAACAAAAAGGACATGGCCAAAACCCGACCTCAGTCAAAACCCCACACAAGAAAACGCCAATAAACAAGAGTTGAGTTTGAGGAATGAACACACGAACGTAGAGTAAAGAGGAGAGCAACCACCCGCTAATCTCCCCTCTTCAAACACAAAAACTCTGATTATTTCATTGAGGCATTTTATCAAACACCTGGTGGGCAAACCATGTTCTTCAGCACCAACTAGTCGTTTAGTCTTGTACTTACTTGTAAGGAGAATATGTCTTATTCCTTGTGTTGAAAAGTGTATATAATTGATCAAACAGCTAGCAATCTAGCAGAAGTCATGTGGGCTTCTTGCAAGAATTGGAGAAAGATAGAAAGATGGACAAGAAATCCAGATTCAAAAATTAATAGGTTACTCATTACTGTGCATTTTTAGATACTTATTTTCAAAACTTAAAATATGTTTATGTTGCAAATTTTAAAATATGATTTGAAATGCCAAAGTTCACCCAAAGCTAATCAAGATCCTACTTTATATGGTCGAGCACCTCTAGTCAGCAAAAGTACTTATACTCCTATCACAACATTTTATACCCAAGCAAGTCATGGGATTCCTCCTCAAGAAGCTTGCAATGAACCTCAAATGTTTTCAATCTAATCTAATGAATGTTCTAGTTCAGTTCCTCCTCCACCACTGAATGTTAATATGAAGGAAGCCGAACAACGTTTTGCTTTCATGGGGCTTTCATGACCTCATATGAACAATTGGTGGGAAGTAAAATCGCCACATGTGATTTAACTGATTAAGATTAACATCAAATAAACCCTGATGATATTCATTTGATGGATCTTAAATGGTACATGGCCATGATAATCAAGAATATCAAGAAGTTTATGGAAATAACTGGGAATGATTTGTTGATAATGAGCAAACAATTTGGGTTG
Organism: Bidens hawaiensis; assembly: GCF_021521415.1. Taxonomy (NCBI): domain Eukaryota; kingdom Viridiplantae; phylum Streptophyta; class Magnoliopsida; order Asterales; family Asteraceae; genus Bidens; species Bidens hawaiensis. The sequence goes on from NW_027506031.1 coordinate 49,101, forward strand.
ATAAGTTGAAGGTCAAATGCTATAACTGTCAAGAATTTGGTCACTTTGCAGAATGTGACAAGCCAAGAAGAGTACTCTCCTAGAAGTAAGACTCAAGATAGAAACTCGAACAATAAGTATAATACGAATGAGTCTAAGGAGAAGCCGAAGGCTTTAGAAACAACAAAGAAAGGGGGTCAAAGGCTATAATCCTTCAAGAAGGGATTGATTGGTCTAGAAAATTTTTGGGGGAAGCTTCAAGTGAACCACAGCAAGCAAACATGGCTGTGATTGTTCAAAATGGCTGTGATTGATTGGTCTAGAAAACTTTCATGTTCAAAATGTGGGCAATGAACATGAAAAGATTGTTGAAAAGAGTGAGATGTCTGAATCTTAGTCAAATTTTTCTTGTGAAGATCAGAAGGAAGTGTTCGCTTGTATGGCAAAAATTGAAGAGGCTAGTTCTAACTCTTCTTCTAGTGTTTCTTCTGATTCTGAGAGTTTAAGTTCATCTGATGCTGATGATTCTCAAAACTCTGTGTGTTCTCATTGTGTTGAATCAAACTCTAAACTTGAAATGATGCGTCAACACAATGAGAAATTAATCATTAATCTTGCTATCATTCATGATAACTATCGGATAATGGTTGAAAGTGATAAAGATTATGAACAGAAAATTGATGCTTTATCTGATAGCAATCATGATATGAAAGCAGAATATTCTTCCAAGCAACGGGTATTAGAACATCAGTTTGAAGAAATTCTGAATAACATAACTAAAATTATTGAGCTTGAAAATGAGATATTGGAGTTGAAGAATAAATTGAGCAACTTTAAAAATTTATCATTTTACTCAATGAAATTATTGAAGTTAATTGTAATTTTCAAAAGGGTAGTAAAACTGGTTTAGGATTTGTTGAAATTCCTCCTCCGTTTGGTCATGATTACACCAAACAACCAGACACGAAATATCTAAAAGAAGTTGATATTGATAGCCCACTGATAGTAGATCCTCCTATGCCTGTTAGTAAGGTTAAATTAATCAATGAGGAGAAACTTAAACCAGTTGAATCAAAGAAATTTGTTAAGGAAAAGACTAATTGGTTAACTCCAAAGCCTCATATTCAAAGCAATTAGTTTTTCAAACTGATGATGAAGTGGTTGTTGAAGATGTATTTGAAACAACTATGATTCACAAAGAAAAGAATATTCTACTTGAAAATCATATTCTTTGTGAACCACAAGAGATTGAAAAATCTAAGATTGGTAATACAAAGGCTTCAAAGCTATTTTAGAAGAAAGTCATCTCGGATTAAGATTTAAGAAAATTTGTAAATCATGTAAGTAGTGAGAAAGTAAGAAGAGGAAGGGTTTACAAACTTAAAGGGGTTATTTAATTGATTGTTGATTAAGTATTCCTTTGAGTTTGGTTAAACCAGAATCTATTGAAAGAGTGTTTGGTTGTGGGAAACCTTGTCTGAATGAGACTAAAAGGTCTTTTGGGGATACAAGGATGTTTAAGATGAAACCCAAATTAAATCTTAACCAACTTTGCTAAAACTTGTCAAATTTGTAAAATCATCTGGGTCAAATGCACTCCAAAACTTTTCTGAGTGTCCTAACTTGAATATTTTTAAACGTAAACATGAAAAAAAGTTGGTAAATTCTCATGTGAAGGTTGTTACTTTTCAACCGGATGATTCATGTGATAGATTTCATTCAGCACAAATATTTATGGATAGGAGAACTTGTTTTTACTGTGGTGAACGAGGTCATAATGCAAAAGCATGTAAATCTAGTGTTAGATTGTATGAGAAACTTTAATCAAGGATCGTGTTCCTATGATTAAATATTTTGAAATGGAGTATCAATTAAAGCTATAAAAATAGAAAGATAAACTCTTTGGTATCATCTTTTTAAATCACTAGGCAAATGAACTCAAAAATAGGTTAATGTTAATTGAAATGAATATAAAGAAATTATGATTGTTGTGTATACTATATTAATATTTATGACATTATTATTACTAATCCATATCTACAAAAAGGGGACTATCAAATTATTTTATGGTAAAAAAGTTCATTTACTTCAATTCTTTTGAAATAACAAGAAGAAAACAAAGAAAACAGAGGATTTGTTGAACTTCAAGTTGTAACTTTCACCAATAAGATACAGAGACTTACTTCACATTTGGATTTGCACAAAAAAGACTATTTATCTCAGAGAGATCTGCGAAAAATCTTGGGAAAACGTCAACGGTTGTTGTCTTATTTGTCAAAATAAAATAGAGCGCGCTATAAAGAATTAATAGGACGGCTGGATATTTGAGAGAGAGAAACTCGTTAATTTGAAGGGTTAATTTGAATTCTTTGCTTAGAGTTTGATGAACTTCTTTTCGCTTTTAGAAATTCATGGAACAATGAATCAGGAAAAACCTATGACTGTACCATCTACAATAAAAGGCGTCATGATAGTAAATATGTGTGACATCCGTGGCAAAACCGAGTACACCTTAGTACTTACAAACTCGAATAAGCGTTTAACCGCTTATGCGTAACGAACAAACGAATAACCAAACGGGTCTGGTTATGGTCCGGATATCCCGGGGTGCCATCTATAAGTGATATACAATCTATGCAAGCTAAAATATTAGTAATATGGCCTTAGTTCGATAGCAAACAAGTTAAACGAAAACATGCTCGTTTAACTACCCGCTATAGATTTAAACGCGAAAGATAGTTACAAACCAAGCATTGTATCATCCGTTAAACCGAAAAAGACATACCAAACACTTATTGGAAATGTTTTAAGCGATCCGTGAAAATATTTTTGATTTTTACAAACATATAGTATGTTTTTATAAATTTACACAAAAATAGCCGAAAAACGCTCGTTTTTGCTCCGTTTGTCGCACCCGATATATTTTTGTCGCCAAAAACCGAACCCGAAATAAATTTGGACTCGGCATTTCACGTTCGGAGCACGTAAATCGAGAAAAGTGGGCCAAATGGGCCCAAAAGGGGGCCCAACAAGCCCATCCCGCCAAAAAAGACTTTTTACCCTTGGTTTTCCTTTTAATATTAAACAAGTTTAAGATATTTTGTGAAATCATTTTCATGAGAATTCTGGACACAAGCAGCTCTCCATCAAAAACCAGCAAGAAACTAGGTAAAAATGTCAAAAATAATCGATTTTCGGCTCGTTTTAAACTCGATTAATATCATATAAACATAGCTTGATTGCCAAAATCATTCCTAACCATGTAAAAACCCTAAAAATGGTCCATAAACATGTTTTAATCATACACATGGTGAGGAACCTGGTATAATAGTTTTTTTTGGCCATAAACACGCGATTAAAGGGTTGAAAAGGCGTTTTTACGGTTCAAAAGTTCGTTTTTGTGCACTAGCCGAAACCCTAAGTTAAGGGCTGTTATGTTGATGAAAAATTACTTGGTTTGTGATATAGGACTTGTATCTAGCTTTCATAGAAGCACAGGAACCTGAAAACTTGGTTAGAAAGTCGGAAACGAGCCAAACCCGCTAAGGTAATGCCGAAACACTTGCTTACGGGCTGTTTAGGTTAAGGTTGTGATGTGTATATTTTTAGGCCTTAAAAATTTTCAGAACATCAGGGACCATGTCAATAAGTCTCTTTTTAAATTTGGTAATTTTTCGACCATCCCGAGAATATTTGGCGAATTTATTACCGAATTGGGACATTTATTTGGTAAAAATAGCTAAAATACTCAAAAATTATGAAATTTTTCTGGGAACTCATATTTGATTTATTTTGATCACATATGAATTTTGGGATCATTTGGAGAAGTCTAAAGGTGTTTTGTGTATATGCGTTCGTGTGAATCTTTATAGCCGAATTTGGGTCGAAAAGAATATCGCATGAGCTTTTTTACATTCTAGAATTGATACAGGTTGATTTGGGACATGATTTTAGCATTCAGGAATTTTTGTGGAATTTTTGGAAATTGTTTAGGGTAAACGGACGATTTTCAGGCGAAATACAGCTGACAAAATGAATTTTTATAAATTAATAAATCAGTAAATAATTCCAGAAATATTTTTATAAAAATCTACATATTTTAATTGATAATTGGTTAAATTTTCATAATTTAATGATTAACGGTTAATTAATTATGCTAATTTAAAGATTAAACAAATTCAGTTTTTATAAAAACCGGCAAGTTCGCGACTAGAGAACCTGCGGGAATATCAAAACACCAAGAGTGATCAAAAATCATATTTTAGGATTAATTAAGTAAAAACGAACTTTTCTTTGAGAAAACTGGACAATCCGGGTGGATTGTGCGCGTTTCTTCTCAAATCAAACTGAATTAATGGAAACGGGCCCCGTGGCTAATCCGGGACCCCAGTATGTGATCCTTCTTTATAACTTAATCATTTTATTAACCAATACATTTACCCAAGCTTATTTTCCCATAACTGTTTTCTGAACGCGGTAAACGAGCAACTTGGCCCAGCTGGGAAAACGAGAATCTGAGCCAAGTTCGGTTTTAAGTATTAGACATTGAACAACATCACAACCTAAGCCTATTGCCACTTTCTGGGCGTTCCAGCTATACCCAGATTAGTTATACAGCCCAGTTTAGTACTGATATTATAATAATATTAAAATATTAATATTATTATAATATGGACTATATGACTAAGT
>NW_027506032.1:0-123447 GCF_021521415.1 Bidens hawaiensis
GGGTCGCTTAGTGTTTCTTCAGTAGTTTTTTACTTAACAGAATTCAGGGTAAAATAAATCATACGTTGATCGCAATAGATTACCTTTGCTGTAAAAGGAATCCCAGTTCAGACATGCACACTGATTTATTATACACTCCACTCTGCAATATAAAATAAATGAATCAAATCAAAGAAAAATTGGAGACACAATTTCTAATCGATCTGAAATTAATGACTTATGTTTACAAACATAAAAATTATGAAACTAACTAAGATATATATCTCTATAGTTATGTTAAAGATGAAATGTGCATACAAGCATGACTAACGTGAATTCAAGGTCCAGCATTCAACTTGTTTCCTACTTGGACAAATTAAATGGCGAAATCATGCATGAACCTTAATTCACATATCACCTCTCTTTCACACACAGCCACCACAACCTCCACACACAATCCACCCCCATCCCGCTTCAACAAACTTGCTCGGTCAGTCGGTCTCATCTCCAGCGACCACCACCATCTCCTTTCAACGGCTTGCGAGATCTCATCTCCGACGACCGTCGCCGTCTCATTTCAGCAATTTGCTGAATCTCATATCCGGCGACCACCAACACAGTCAAAGTTTGCTCGTTTTTCAGATCTAAATCGATGTTGCCATGGGGTTAGGTGGAGGGAAACGATGTTGGTGGTGGTTTCTGATGGAGATGAAGTGGTCGGAAACTTGACGGAAATCTTGGTGAAGTTGATGTGATTGCTTGGTGTCTTGCTTAATTTAATATAAATTTGTTTTTTAGATAATGTAAATAACATTTTAAATAGGGGTAAATGGGTAATTTAAGTTAAAAAGAGGAATATGTAATTGAAGTTTAAGGATTGGAGAAATATGTAATTAAGGGTGTTTAGGGAGTGGAAATATGTAAAAACTCCTATATAAAATAACCCTACGTAGTTCATAGTGGAAACTTAAAAGATATATATATATATATATATATATATATATTTTATATATATATTTATGTATTTTAACTTTTCTATTCAAATGACTTTATATGCAAAAGATTCAAATACTAGCTATTATGTAAAAATGAGTTTTATACATGTAATAATTATTTTAAAAAAGAAAATTTACATGTAAAACGTATTCCCTGCTTATCATTTCTTGGTGGTTCCCAAATAAACTCACCCTGTATGTGACAAACATACACACATGCATACACAGTGACGGATTCAGAAAATATTTTATAGGGGTCGAAATTTTTGGGTCAGTACTAAGTTATATAAAAAAATTTGTTCTGGTTCGGCCATTCGGGTCGAGTCAAATCGGTATACAATTTTTTTTTTTCCGTTTCAGCCGTTTCGTTTGACTCGGGTCATACAAAAAATATATATAAAAAATATAATTCCTACTTTGATAAATGTATATGTAACATTTACTTTTTCGTTGATATGCAACCACTTGACCGATTTTAAGCTGCTAACTCTAAGCTAGATATTTATACCGATCAAGATTTATTATAAGGTTCTATTAATGGAAGTAAGCTATATAAAAGATACATATCATCTAACAAATAGAAAAGATGATAAATGAAAATTAAATAAAATGTAAACAATAAAGAACCAATGAAATTTATGTGTTTTAATACTAAATCAAACAAAATAATAAGTATATAAGTTATAGTTCTTTTTCTTATATGTATATATTGTTAAGTTTGCACAAAGAAAAAGAAAGGAAGATGAAGACCCAAATAAACCCTCTATTGCTACCGTTAATAAATTAGAGTTCTTTTGTTAGTTTTTTTTAATTGGGTCACAAAGTAAATCATAGTTTTTTAACTTCGCCATAAAGTAAATCTTAAAATCCTATGAAAGTAAGAAAGAAATAGGGCATGAACACTTAGTAAGGTTCTCTTTCTTCATTTTCTTCTTTAAACAAGCGTTGCCGCACCAGCTGGAGATTTTCTGATCTTGTTACATTCTTTCTTTCATTGCTCTTTGGATTTCAAAATTTCACAAGGGTTGGTGTCAAAATCTCACAGAGGTCAGTTAAGATTTTGACACTACAATAACACTAATTTTAGTTTTTTACAGGGGACGACCGACCCCCCGCACCATATGGGTAGGTCCGCCCCTGTGCATACACGAACACTTACACACATATATTATATATTTGTTTTTGGTCATTTCCTTGTCACTCTTTTAAAATGTTTTAATATCTACCTTATAGTCAAATATATGTACAATCCAATTAAATTATAACATATAAAAAGTTGACTAACCTGTCTGCAAACTGGACATTTGGAATCTAGGCTTGCATACTCGAGTCCTTCAGTGATCAATACATTTGCCGCTAAACAGGCACAAGACTTGCAAAATATATGTCCACAGCTTAAAGCATACGGTTGGAAGACAATATCCTGAATCAACAAGCGAACATCAAGATATTTGAACCACGTATTATAAATCCTCTCATGATCAATGATGCTTATCCTGTTTATGTAAAATGGCATTAGTTATATAAATATATACATTAAACTTCAGACCATACCAAGCAAATAGGACAGATGAGACTGTACTCCAATTTTTCATAATCTAAAAGTATCAAAGTGAGCGAAGAGCCTTCACTGGTGAAGTTGAGATTTAAAGACAGTAGACCGTTAAGCTCATCCGATATTAAACTGTCTGAACCACTAAGATTAATATATAACGCTACTAATTCAATCAACCATGGCGATTGAAAAATGTCCAAGCGTTTTGCCTGCAATCTGGACTTAAAATTCGCACCACTTGAAGGCTCGTGCACCTGCTCATCGAAATTGGAACATATAACTGATTAAATAATAAGAAACATGAAATCTAGAACACGCTTTTGTTTTAGCGTATACAGTTTCATCTACATGATAGGGAACTGAAGTCGACTTACTTTATCGTACTTCTTGAGAATTTTCATAAAGGCGATAGCATTCATGACCCCAAACTGGATTAGCCTTAATCCTTTTTGTATGACTTGCTCTTGATCATATTTGAAACAGTGAAACATTAACAAGCTCGATAAGAATCTTGGCATACCCGAAGTAAAATGAAGATGAACAAGATGCTCGACTGTCAAACTAAAATAATCAACTATCTTTGAAGATACCAATGCTAATTCAGAGAACATACAGTCACATCCTATAATGGAGACAAAACAAAATATTAGGTAAGTTACACCTACCAAAATCATTGTTGTTCATGGTTTTTCAGTACATTATATTGTGTTTTAGTTCATAAATGTTATTCATGCTTGGTGTTTTAGACTTTTAGTTCATAGTTGTGTTTATTCTGTTGATGGTGTTTTAGTTTATGACGTTCACAGTGTTTTAGTTCCTAGTTTGATGGCATGTTCATATTCGTCGTAAGAACTAATAGACATGTTTTGTTTAGATCTGTACTTTTTTTTATTAGTCGTGTTTTGCATTTATTGTCGGTATAATAAAGGAGAAGTCAATCTCTAATTATTGAGAACGTTAAGGAGAAGTCAATCTCTAATTGGTGCGGCGACGGTCTCGTAGTTAATTCTCTAATGTCGTTGGAGTTTGCTAGTAAGGCGTCCCATATCCAAGGTCCACAAAAAAGTTTGGTTATCTATAATATACACTACGTGCTGGGTGATGTGGCTGAACCAAAATGATTTTGTCTTTAATGGAAAGAAGCATGCCATGGCTAGCTTGGTTGATCAGATAACGATGCTGGCGTTTAATTGGATAAACAGTAGATCTAGAAGGTCTGAGCTGGTGTGGGATTTATGGATATCTAACCCTTTATATGGCTTTCAGCCTGGGTCAGTTAGGTTCTGTTTTTTTATAGTCCTTTGGTTTTGTGTGTACTTGTCTTAGCTACTTGCTAAATGCCTTTCTTTTAATATATTTGTGATTAAAAAAAGCTCACGATTATATCTAGAGCCGGCTCAACGAATGTGGGGGACTAAATCAAAACAAGATTTCGGGGTCTTTTGATAACAATTGTTAAGAACAAAAAATTGATTATTACAAGTTTTGAACTCATATTCTATACTTTAGTAATAACCAAGCCTACCATTACAACAATACATTAATTTGAGTTTACTATACTCATTATAATATATCTATATATAATGCTTTTTTTTCGAATTTGGAGGCCTTAACTGAATATGGGCCTAAAGCCCTAACTTGTGTTTCGATGTCCCACGAGCCTCCCCTGGATATATCGCGTACACATCAAAATTAAGTTTTTGCCTACAGCAACATGCGTGTTTGATTCCGCTAGCTTATAACATATAGGTAAAATGACAAACCTACCCCTTTGTGACCGAATTTAATGAAAAAAGTAATGTCCGTTAGTGGTAAAGACAAAGCGTGTAAACAAATATATGAACATTAGGGATAATTCTTGTTATTTCTTTAGTTTAAGGATAAAACCTAAAGTTTTATATATACCTACAAACGAAAAGTGTAATTTACTTAAAAAAAACAAAAAAAAAACAAAAAGTGTAATTTACTAAAAACATATAATACCCACAAATGTCAATAAGTTATATAATAACCATTGGACGAAGCTCACTTGCTATTATGAGAGTGTTAAAAAATTTGTGATCCTCGGTTTACAAGACTTGTATTAGTATTCACTAAGTGAAAAAAAATTTCACCGTCAAATTATTGATAAAAATAATCACGTCACAATTCTAAAGCCAAAAGTTACAACATCGTATTTTAAAGGGCATAAGAGGGAAAAAGAAAATACTAAAAAACAATACCTTGTAGCAACTTTGAAGACTTATATATATGATTGTGTTTTGATTACTTGTACTTTATCACGCACAATTTTAAATATATTTTTAACAAAACATAAATGAAAATAAATACTTCTGAATGGGAAATTTTTTCACAACATCGTAATTTGAAAGATTTATGTCATCCTAATATAAAATGGTTAATTAATAAACGAAAAAAAAAAAAGCAAAGGCAAAGGCAAAAGTGTAAAGTGTAACTTTATATAATCCATGCTTAAGTTTAATTAGTTACTAGTTAGTACCGACCACTTTTTAGGTTTTATACTGTGCTCAGATCATGGGCACCCAAGTGTGAAGTCCGTATTGGACCGGTTCAGCCATTAGTGAAACAACCGTTTGATCATAAACTTAATTTAATTGTCTTTGTAAGTTTAAGAATACAAGAATAGGACTTACGAAGACACTTTTGATCGCTATTCGCATCCCCGTGAGAAATGAAAGAAGCTCGATTATGTCTTTGGTGCCTGCAAGCATTTAAATCATACTTGAGCCTCGTGAACTCAAAGTCACACCTCTTCTTGAAACCCCATCCTTCTTTTTTCACCAAATACGTCGTAAACGTCTCCTCGAACCGCATTGCTGAACGAGTATGCAAAATCGTCATTGTCGAAGCATGAAATGAATCTGACCTGATCCATGACGATGTTTTCACGGATTTTTGAGATGAACGAACCACGTCTTGATCTTCTTCTTCAGCTGCTTGAGACCTGCAATGGTTTTTCGGGGGTGTGGAGGTGACTGCTAAGAAATCCTGAGGATCTCTTGTTTACAGACACAAAAAAGTGGTGGTGGCTCTTATTGAGCATGACCCTTTAATAAGGAGGTGGAGACCTCCTTATATAGAGAGTCTCATGGCCACCATCATGGTACCCTAATGGGCCTAGCCCAGTTAGGGTTACCTCCACAAAACCCCCTCAGCCCAATAACATTGTATTAGTCCATATAATAAAATAAGCCAAACATAATAAATTTAGGGTCGTAAAACCGGGTTTAGTACCATACCCCTACAGTAGTAAATATGGATCTGATACCACACGTTTAGGACTAGTCATATTTTGGTGTTAAATTCATTAGTAATCAAAATAAAACTTCCACTAAAGATATGTTAGGTTGCCTCTTCTAATGATTTTAAAAGGTTGCCTATGAATTGTTTAGAGGTAAATTGGGTTTGGCTCAATAAAAAGACTCATTTTAGTGATTTCTATAGTGTCTTAACGTGTAAGTTTCAGAAACATATTGAATAATTTATAGGCTTATTGGTCAAATCTCTTAATGATTCAACACAGATTGCGTCAAACAGCCCCTAGCAAAACCGATTAAACCCAAAATCATGTTTTTTAATTTCTCACAGAAAACATATTATTCTAATCTTAATGATCCAACACAAGATTGCGTCAAACAGCCCCTAGCAAAACCGATTCAACCCAGAATCACATTTTTTAATTTCTCACAGAAAACATATTATTCTAAATCACGACTTGAGAATTTGGTCTAGTGCACGGGCGAAGCTATGTGAGGACCGGGGGTGGCCCCGGTCACTGCCGTTTTCCTCCGTTAGTAGGGTAAATTTCACGATTTTTCTCAAAAAAATGTTATAGGTATTAAGCGTGGTCCCCCCCGATGTATTTTTCCAAAATGCTACCTGTCACTCCTGATTTTTTTTAAATATAATACCCCATCGTTTTTTCTAAAATCTCGCAATATTTATAAACAAAAGTTACAAAATAGTAGTTGAATAGTAAAAGATTTGTTTTATAAATATTTTAGGTCTTTGAAATTCTTCTTCTAGATATTCACCCTTAGGGATGAGATCGATACCGGTATTGAAGGTAAAATTTAAGATATACCGGCACCAAAACTCAAAACTTTGGTATATATTCGGTACCGACGGTACCAAATCTGTACCAATTTCGGTACCGATACCGGTATCAATACCGAATTTGTTTATCCCTACTCACATTTCCTCTCGCATTATCATGAATATTTTAGGTTTTTGTTGGTTAAAAAATTATTTTGTTTTTTTATTGTAAGAACAATTGTTTAAATAAATGAAGAAAAATTAGATATATAGATGTCATATTGTTTGATCCGACCCAACCCGAATCACCGACCCGACCCAAATCACCGACATAAACCAAATCTTCGACCCGAAAATTTTTGAGTCCGTGACTTCGGTCACCCCCCATGACTAAGCCCAAGCTTCGCCACTGGTCTAGTGGTAAGAGGTCTGTCGTCTCTATGTGGAGATGAATGGACGAATCAGGGTCTTAATCCGGGGTTCGAACCGACATGAGGCGAGGGTTTACGGATTTCATCCGGTTCCCGTGGATCAAGGGGGATGGTCTCACGGCGGTCGAGAGGTCGACCTAAGACATGACCCCGAAATGATAGGTTTACACGTGAGATCCTCAGTCGTTCAAAATAATAATATATTTAATGAAGAAACTTAAATCCATCTCTTATCTCGTAATTAACCGATATATCCCACATATTCTAGGTTTAGAATGATCAAACCTATTTTAAATCAAATACATCTCTTCTAAATATATCTAAATCTTTCATTTAAATATATTGTGTTATACAAATTTAACAAGCAGTTTTCAATCTTGATTTCATTGATCGATCTGGGATGATTACTTCTGGCCTCCTTACAGTCTCGTTCAGTCGAATAGCATATCGTTTGCTTAGCATCCATGGCATACGACCTTGCTTGGAGAACACGAGACCGTTTTCTTCAGCAGGTGTAAGGATCAGGATCTTAGCCCGATACGTCAATGGCTTTGGCATCCGAAGTTATACTAGTATGCCAAAATATGGTACTAAGTGTTTTTCATTATCTATATGTTTTGTTTTGTTTCTCTCTCAACTAATTTTCGACATCCATCAGATGCATTTGACCAGGAGCGCGTAATTAGAGGTTATTCTAGGTCGATGTTCCGCTCTCGTTTGGAGGAACGTGGATACTTTCATATTAATATTCTCGGATTTGAGAAGAAGGAGAGTAATGAGGACCTATGTCTGTTCCTATGCATACCTGGAGTAACTACTATACAGGATGTCAAGGTATGTGTTGAACGCAACACTAGGCTCGTTATCAAAGCCGAAACAGAAACACATGATCAAATTGTAAGCTACGAAGCAGGAATGAGACTTCCCGAGAACGTTGACAAGACGAGTAGTGATATAAAGGGAGAGATTCAAGCTGATGGAATGTTCAAGTTAACCTTTCCCAAGCTTAAAGACAAACAAACGATAAAGATTAGCAGGATCTTTGATAATTTCAAATTTAAACTCAAACTACGTCTTTTTCCTTCTGGTAATGCATATGTATAAACACGTGTTTGATATATATATATAAATAAAATGATCGACTTTGGTATTCTGACTATTGTCTGTTCGTACTGATTGCAGTTATTAGGCCGTTAATGGTTCGAAATGTCTGATCAAACCTTTATGTGATGAGGAAATTGACTCATTTACAATGTACACGGAAGTGACTGCTGATAGCTGCCTACACATGAGCGTTACGTATGGAAAATTTGAAACAATGGAGTTAACAAGAGAAGGCGCGTGTGTATCCTTAAACATGCCTGAACTCAAGATAGAGGACGTGAAGTCATATTTTTATGGTGACATTTTGTTCATTAAAGGAAAAACAAGATCGAAAACGGACAAGAACAAAATGCACTATTATATTACAGGCATACGTCTACCAAAGAACATTCTTAAGAAGCGTAATATGATCAAGACAGAGATGAAAGATGGAATGTATAAGGCAACTCTTCCCTATGCAACTGTCGAGATTAAGTTCAGTTGAAACCCGTATCACTAATTAATAACAATGAAGGAAATATGAATGATTAACTCCTCTCATTCATAACAGTGGATATAAGGGATATTTTTTTAATAATCAGTACTTGAAGTTCTATGTGTCTTTAGATTTGTATAAGTTTTATGTTTCTATATATTTTTTTATTTTTTAATATTTTAATTTTTTTTACCAACCTTCTGGGATGTGGCCCTGCTTACACAGTACCATCTGTGTATTCACTAGGCCAAAATTAGGAGGTTTCATGTGTTATGTACTATCAAATTGCTTGTTCAAATTTGAGATGCAAAAAAATACAAATATCTTAATCTTAACACCAAGCTAGATAGATTTTAGGTGTAAAAGATATATTAACCTGTTCCCATTTGGATCACTTTACTCACATATGTTTCGTGTTCTTTTTAAATATTTGTTTTACACGTTTTACTAGTTTACTTCAGTGATATAACTAGGATTTCGTTGTTTGTTGTTGCTATATATTTTTTTGTAATTGCTATAAAAATGAACAATATGCTTTCTAGTTGTCGACGAAGATGCGTTGCCCGGGTATGATTTCTTTCACACACATGCTAGCTTTACTATGCTTTTATATGTGTAAACGAAATATATACGTCGTATACCATAGAGTTTTTTTTAGCCTTCTTAATTACATTAAACATACATGATGTGTTTAGTCTCTCTAGTACCGTCCATGTTCAAGGGAAGGGGAATATTATTACAGTATTATTTTTTTTACGTTAATATCAAAGTAAGTTACATCCGATGCTGTTCTACAGTTTTTATGCTATGTTTGCGGTCAAAGTTGCGGCTTGATGCTACTGACAGCTGGAAGTCCTATTTGCTGTGTTCCACCAGATATGTCTATGATGCAGATATCTATATTAGTAACACTGAGTTGGTTCAGATTTTGGTCCACAATGTCTTTACTATTATTGTTGTTGTTCCATTTGTGCCTGCTGCTAGTTGGAGCTATCTGATGGTGTATTGGAGCTGTCCTTAATGTTTATAAATTTGGGGATATTTTGAAATGATAATGATTTAATTACACAGCTGGAAAATGGTATTGCGTTGTCTAAATTTTTCTAGAATCACTAAGAACATCCACAACGCTAAAACACACACAAACCTCCACCTAAATATACCACGTCAGACTTCAAATCTCCCTAAAAACCTACATATTTCCCACCACCAAACCTCCACAAACCCAACTAAAATATATTAAAATAATATATAAATACACACACATTATATGCTTGTGAGAGGGAGGGGCCACCATTGAGGTCCATACATAGTTTGCAAATTACAAACTTGCTCCACAATGGTTAAGTTGATCTACTCTCGTTGCATGTCTATTTAGGAGAGATCTTGTTATGAGTTGTGTAAAAACTATATCATTCTTTTAAAATATATATTCAAAAAGTTTCCTCATTTGTGCTTGGATTGTAGATCATCATCAATTAATGTTAAAAGTGTATATTACTAACAAGACTTGATCTTTACATCAAAAAAAATATAAATCAAAGGTCACTTTGTTTTCTGAATATGTTGTTCATATCATATCCTCGGCTAAATTCGAGCTCGGCTTGTTCTCATGAAGAAGTTTGGAGATTAACACGAGGACAGCGACGAAGCTTGGATGAAAACGCAACAGAGGGGGGTTCATTAATATCGGACGTAAACGGGTAAATTTACATTACGTATAAAAATTTTCGGGCGAAAGGGTGCTATCGAAATTTATCATAACATTACTTAATTTTCTTTAAAATCACTACATCTAACATTTTCATGTAGATAAATTCTTTTGACCCATTCAACCTCCCTCAAAATCCAAATCGTATTTTGGGATGATATTTACAATAATCAAACCTATTTTAAATTAGATACATCGATCTCTCCTAAATATATCTAAATCTTTTATCTAAATGTATTATCTATTACTAAACCTCGACCAAAAAGTAGAAGCAATCAACAAGCAGACATATATGTGACCCTAGTTTCTCCCTTCTAACTTGACCGCGGATTATTTGATCCGGGATGGTTACTTCTAGCCTTCCGTTCCATCGGGTAGCCACAATAGCATATCGTTTGCTTAGCATCCATGGCAGACGTCCTTGCTTGGAGAACACGAGGAGGCTTTCTACTAATTTCACAAAAAGTTACGTCAATGGCTTTAGCGTCTGAAGTTATTATACTAGTATTCCAAAATATGGTGGTTATTCTTTTACTAAGTCACTCTCTTGTTCCTACGGACGAGGAAAGTACCTTAAGATTAATTATCCCGGATTTGAGAAGAAGGAGAGTAATGAGGACCTATGTCTGTTCCTATGCATGCCTGGAGTAAAAATACAGGATGTCAAGGTATGTGTTAAAGTTAAACACAACACTTGGCTTGTCATCAAAGGCGAAACACATGATCGAGTAAGCTACGAAGGGAAAATGATGCTTCCCGAGAACATTGACAAGACGAGTAGTGATATAAAGGGAGAGATGCAAGCTGATGGAATGTTCAAGTTAACCCTTCCCAAGCTCAAGGACAAACAATTCGTGAAGACTAGCATCAGCTTCGCTAATTTCATATATAACCTCAGATTCCGTTTTCTTGCATCTTGTAACGATATCCATCTGACAGATAAATAAATATTCTTTGGTATATAATATATTCTAAATGTATTGTTTGTTCTTACTGATTGCAGTAACTAGGTCGTTACTTCTTCGAAAATGTCTAATCAAAGGATTATATGATGAGAAGATTGACTCGTTTACAATGTATATGGAGGTGAGTACTGCTGATAGCCGCCTACACGCAAGCGTTACATGTGGAATATTTGACAAGATGGAGTTAACTCGAGAAGGCGCTTGTGTATCCTTAAACATGGCTGAACTCAAGATAGAGGACGTGAAGTCATATTTTAGAGGCGACAATTTGATCATTAAAGGAACAACGAACAAGAACAACAAGACGCACTATTATATTGCAGGCATACGTCTACCAAGGAGCATTCTTAAGAAGCGTAATATGATCAAGGCAGAGATGAAAGATGGCATGTATAAGGCAACTCTTCCCTATGTGACCAGGGAGATCAACATCATCTGAAACCCTAAATCACCAACTAATGGCTACGAAGGAAAAATGAATAGATTAACTCATCTCATTCATAATAGTGGGTATAAGGGATTTTATATTATTATTATTATTATTATTATTATTACTACTACTACTACTACTAGTCTACTAGTCCTTGAAGTTCTATGTGTCTTTAGATTTTTACAAGTTCTATGTTTTCCTAGACTTTTTGAATTTTTTTATATTTTAATCTATTTTAAACAACAATACGAACCTCTTGTGATGGGGCACTGCTACACACACCACCTCGGTACGACTAAGCCAAAAGCCCTTTGGTATGGTATCATAAGGAGGTTTCATGTGGTTAGGTCTGCCTGTGTAGAGCAGATCTTGTGAGGTTTCATGTGTTACTACTATCAAGCTGCTTGTTTAAAATTGAGCTAGAAAATACAAATATCTAATCTTACCACTAAGATAGATTTTAGGTGTAAAATGTATTTCAGCCTGTTCCATGACTTTACTTGCATATATATGTTTCATGTTCTTTTTAAATATTTGCTCTACACGTTTTACTAGTTTACTTAAATGATTTAACTAGTAATTCAGTGTTTAAACGTTGTTGCTCTATTTTTTTGTAATTGCTAAAAAATGAACAATGCTTATTGGTCTAGTTCGTCAAATCAAGTAAGAAAAACCGAACTCATTATTTTGTAAAAACAACCTTTATTTTTGTTGGGTATAATCTTGATGTTTCGGTCAGTTCAGGTTGGGTACAGATTACACGTTATCGGATCATTGGTCCAGCATACGCGTCACTGGCTGAAGCTGTGAATCAGCTTGGTTTAGCAGAATTTAGTTCTCCTATTTATTTGGTTTTATGTCACATGTTTTTATTATTGTATTTGAAGTCAGAGTATTGGAGTCGTTTTACTAGCTTGTATGTAGGGTAAGTTTGTTTAGTCTCTCCTCACATAGCAGGCAGTGGGTAGGTTAATGTTTTGTTTTCTATATAATGTAAAACTTTGCAATTAATAAAGTAGAGCTAGTTAAAGCAGTAAAAACACAAACATCTGTGTATGTGAGTTTTATGTGTGTTTGTGGGGCTGAAACCAACAAATTTTATGAGTATTGAATGTACATGATGTATTTGGGGGAGGTAAAGTTTCAGTCCCCAGATCCACGTCATGTTCAACCTGGCTGTCGATATGGAGATAGATAGCACGGCTATAGTTCGTTTACTTCAATATTGTTTTCGAATTTAGAATGTTACATGTTTGCATTAGACTTTTGTATGATCAATATACATTACACCGGTAGCATCAACCAAGAAACATTTGTTTGTGTTGTTTTTGAGCATAATTTTAAAGATGACATTAGGATTGAACCATGGTCGATCGTCCTATCGAGAGTGAGGCTGTTGCAAGCCTTCTTTACCATCTTATTTCAAGCTTTTATGATTTGTATGTGGGTTTGATATGTTTTTTATGACATATAACTATGTAAATTACATTTTTGTTATTAATTACAAAATACACACGTTACTTTTTAGTTTGAATATTTACACCCGTCTTTTCTTAAACTTCTCATCTCCCTTATAGTCCAGCTCTACTTTCACATTATCACCTCATTCTCTTCCCCAACAACGCCACCAAACACACATCTTTCTCCCCCATCTCCTCATCTCTTCCTCACTAGTGCTCAGTTTTACCGTTGCCCCTTCTGTTGTTAAATGTTAATTATTTGAATTGGACTCGAAATTCGAAAATCTCAAAATTTAAACCGAACTAAACCTTATTCGTATGATGAAGTTAAATTTAAGGTCATCAATGTTATTAATGTAAAAAATAGGGTCGAGTATGGTATGTAATATGGGATACACTTAGTAATTCACCCACATAAGTCATTTTACTATTACTATACTTTTTTACT
Organism: Bidens hawaiensis; assembly: GCF_021521415.1. Lineage (NCBI taxonomy): Eukaryota > Viridiplantae > Streptophyta > Magnoliopsida > Asterales > Asteraceae > Bidens > Bidens hawaiensis. The sequence goes on from NW_027506032.1 coordinate 13,610, forward strand.
TCAATGACTAAAAATTTCATTCAAAGTTATAGTTCGATATTATCACTAACAAGTATTTATATTCGTGTGCTGCAGTAGAGCGGATTAAATTCATTATATATTTGAAAGCTACCATCCGTTGTGGCAGATACACGATGGTAACTCGGTCGGTATTGATTCGATTCATTAAAGTGAATGTTTTGTGAGTTGTGGCTAAAAAGGTTAAAATGTGAGTTGAAATGACAAAAGTTTCATTACCAATGTTCATGAGTAAAAAAAATTATATTTAAAACTAAAACTGAGAGACAAAAAGTATATATATGATTTTTTTGGATCAAAGGACTAATAAAAAAAGGTTTGTAAATGAAGTTGAGATTCTAAAATACAAATCTTTGAAACTTACGACAAAACCTTGAAAAACTAAAGTTTCTGATCAAAGTATAATACATAAAAATTGATGACAAGTGTAAAAAAATTATCAAAAAATTAGAAGTTTATGGTCAAAGCATAAAAAACAAACTTCTCTAAGTTGCCTTTTGAAACAAAAATTTGTGGTCAAACTATGAAAAACAAAACTTATCAAGTTGCCTCTTAATATAAACTAGTATTTATAACCCGTGTCACAAAATACAAATATTATTACGGGTTCTTTATTTTTGGTAAGGTTTAATGGTTCAGCCGTAACACACGACTTTACGTAACCACATGGACCATCTGTGTGTGCTCGACTACTCGCTCTAATAAACGAAAGATAAAACTCAAAACAACTATAATCGTTCAAGTGAGATCAATCTCGCATGTTGTGATGGGCAGGAACTCAGTTATATTATGTATATTATCCTTTTTTCTAAAAACACTTACATTAATATTAGGAAAAAGTTAATGTACAAATAAAATTAACGTGATAATTATGAAAATCAAGTAGAATAGTTATATATACAAATAGAGTAATTATGTAATTGTATCATAGAGTAGTTATGTAATTACTCTATGATGTAATTACATAAAAACTCTACTTGATTCTCACAATTAGCACGTTAATTTTATTTGTATTTGATACAAATCCAATAATATTAGTATAGCATAATACTATTTATATTGTTATTATAGATATTAGTACTTAATATGATTTTTAGTAAAGATAATTCAGTAGGCCTTAAAATTAATAAACGTGTGTATGACCTAATTCTTTTTAACATGTGTAAGTTTATAATGAATCTTTAATAGGTTGGAATATTTTAACTTTGTGAAAACATTAACAAATACATGAAAATATATAACAGTTTTAGTTTATAACTATGTTATAAGATGACAGTTACATGCTTTATTAATAAAAAAGGAAACAAAGTAAAAGTGAGAATAGTTGGCGTAAACTAACAACCAATCAAAAGGACATGAAAATGAATAGTAGATTACGCTCACATAAAAATATTGCTTGGTATAATATAATGTTTTTATAGTCGAACCGGTCACTCTCTTTTATCATAATTTTTATCAACTAATAACATATCCAATTACAACTAATGACATGTAAACGTGTAACAAGTTGCGTCGCAACTTCCTTTTAAATAACTAACCAGATCCTACTAAAAACAAAGCTATAGTTCTTCGGCATCGATTAATTACTATGCATGACCCGTTGAGCTCTTTCAGGAATGCAATAGCTTTGGGAGCGAGGGACTCAAATGTATCAAAAGCAAAGGGAATGAAAATGTGTTGATTTTTCGGCACAAGATTTCTAATGTTTAGCAACTTTTCCTAATTATGCATCAACACATTTTGTCTAGCAACAAACCCATTTTCTTTGAGCACGACAAGGGGTGGGACTCCAGTAAAGTCCAAACAAGTGTGCTTCCCTCTAGCCCATCCAACACACAAGAACATTCGTTAGTTGGAGAATATATATCCCTTCAAGCGGATCCAACAGAAAACTCACAAAAGCCTCGTTTTTCCTAGATCTCTACTCGTTTTAACATATCATATAGTACATCACTAACAAAATCATATCTATATTTAATCATGTTCATCGACTACTCGAAAAACAATCATTAAACCAAGTATTAATAGTTAAATAGTTAAATATAGCATCAATATAACACCATGTCACTAATAAGAATAGTTATATAATTGTATCAAATTGGTGTACTCCCTATCAGAACTGACAAAAAAGTGAAAAGGCAAAACTTTCATGAACATTGCAAGCCCTCTTAAACAATGTTTCATATTTACAGTGGCAGGCAGCCCTACAACCAAACACATATGATGACATGTTATAAATTAAATTTTTTTGGTTCATATTCAATATGCCCATGTGGTATATTTGTTGAATAACATATATTGATACGCGGTGTTTCGGTGACTTATTTTTCATCATAGTCAATTTTCTTGATGCCTCTTAATTTGATTCTAGACTTTCGGGTTTGTTCATGTCATATAAATAATAATAACTTGTCTTTGAAATCGGTAAAGCTAATAACTATAACAAGGTTTTTGAGGTAATTCTAAACACGAAAAGCTAATGCATTGTTTCGATAATCATTTATACAAACTAATTGAAGTACTTAATCAAACTCAATACTTATGCTTTTCAAATGCAAATGTATAGATTCTTTTAAGTAAGTTCAAATCAGAGTCGGCATTTAAAAATCTCGATAGTCGGTTAAAAACTATAATATACGTTTCATGTAAAAAAAAGTTAATTTAAAATTAGCTTTTCTGAAAACTCTATTTTTAAATAATAGTTTTTATTTATTTACTTTTTTAATATTTTATTGTACTGTTTGTATCTAAAGATTCCTATAAATTATGTTCTGATTTTATAATAATTCTTTTATAAATTGGTTGGTTTTTGTAATAACTTATAACAAACCAGGGCCGGCTCCGAGAAAGCTAAAAAAATTTTGGGCCGAAGGCGAAAATTATTTTTGGGCATTAAGTAAAAGGAGTATTTTGTTAAGTTAAAAAAAATTATTTTTGTTATGTGGGTTTATTTGGTTAGAATTGAGTTGTGTAAAAAACTTTTGTATAAAAATATTATTAAACATGCATTAGTCTTAAATGAGAGTAGAACCCACAACCTTTGGGTTGGGAGTAATACCCATTTGCCACTAGACCAAACAAATTATTATATAATTGAGTTTAAACACTAAATATACATATTATTTAAAAAATATATAATTTACAAAAAAAAAAAAAGATGCCAGATCTACGGAGTGTCAGGCCTTTGGCCGTTGAACACCCGACCACACCTTATGACCGGCCCTGTAACAGACTATGTGCTGATTTTAATGAATACATTTGTTTATATGAATTTGTTAATGAATGTTTTCTATGTTACACCATTGACCATAAAGTCATAAATTACCAACATGAGCAGTTGAGCACCACCGGTCACCTATACCCACCACAAACATAATCACTGACAAAATCAAGCAAAAGATTCCCCCAAATCAAATAAATATGCGTTATTCGGTGTCCCCAAATCATTAGAATGCAGGGTAAAAAACAGCTTTTCTAAGAACACCAGAGGTGTGATTAGAAAACCGCTCAAAGCGTCACGTATAGCTCTATCCATGGCATATAGATGTTTTTTAAAAAGACGTGTTTTTTGTCTTTTGTCTAACCGCCGCGTCCATGGCATATAGGTGTTTTAAAAAAACGTGTTTTTTTGTCTTTTTATGTTTAATGTATATTTTAGTTTTAATTTAATTTTATTTATTTTGATTATTGTTTTTATTTTGTTGTTTTATTAAAAATATTTTTTATTGATTTTCTTTATCAAGAATTACAACAATTATAACGAAACAAAGTAAATAAATGATATATATATACACACACACACAACCATTACAACAAATTTGTACAAATAATAACAAAATGTATAAATCTATTTAAATGACAGCGTCACTAGCATGGTAACAGGCGATGCTTAAATCGTAGGATTATGTGACGATAAAAAAAACACAAAACCACCACCACGTTCTGACCATGAAGCGAGCAGATCGAGCATTAGGCATGGTCGCGAGGACAGCGACGACGTTGTACAATAAAACACATAAAAACCATTACCATTACAACGAGTTTGTACAAATAATAACATTGTTTCGTTATAATTTTTATAATTGTTGATAAAGAAAATAAAAAAAAAACTATTTTTATTAGAACAACAAAATAAAAAAACAATAATTAAAAGTAAAATAAAATTAACACAAAAGGACAAAAAACGTCTTTTTTAGAATAGTATCCTTACATGCCACGGTTAGCATCATCCATGGCATATAAGACGGTGTAGGGTATGGTTAGCAAGACCCTAAAAAAAGTTTGTTTAGTTTATATTAAATTCATAAGCTTTTCTTATCTTAATATATATTTATTTTTTATAACCCAAAGCTCATCCATTAGTCACATACTATTAGACTAAAAGGTCAATTGCTGAAGAAAACATTCTTATAAGAAAACAAATATATATTTTAAAATAAAAAATTATATAAAATTTCCACAAAGGTAACACTTTAAGCTAAAGGTTAAATGCAACAAACTTAGTTTAAACTTTTAAATCTTAACCAAAAACGTGGATATTTCAATACAATTTTGTTTAAATGAAACGTAAATTAGTCTACTGTTTAAAAATTTAAAACATTTACAATACATATAGCTAGGTTTCTTGATTAACCATATAACCTTTTTAATCGTGTACACACTCTCTATTAAAGTAACGATGTATCTCTAAAAATTGAACCCTTGTTATCACTCACACTCGGCTTCATGGACTTAGGCGTGAGTCTGTGACCATATTTGGTACATGTTTTGAAAACACACTAAAGTATGTGTTGCGTAGCTGAAGTCTTTTCAGATTAAAATATTCATTTATATAAAACTCGGGAATTAAACACTTGGTATTGTCTTACAAAACGTTAAAGGCAACAATACGTTAATTTACATCCTTTACATACTAAAACAAACCGAGCCATCAAATGCGTCTAACGACTATATCCTCCATATTCTACTACACATTTCTATAGATCACATGTAAAACAGTTTTTTAAAGTACGTCAGTGACAATTGCTAGTGAATACGTTGATGCTAAATCATTTATATAAGCCTTTAGTTCACTCGTAACAAATCGGCGGCCCTATAGGCCGGCGTACCAAATTTATCATATAGCCAAGCCCTAAGGGCCCTATAGACCGACTCAATGAGCAGGGACATGATCCTAAGTGTGGCGGGGTATCTAGGGTCGGCTCCGAAAATACGAAAAAAATTTGGGCCAAAGGGGAAAATTTTTTGAGCCTTAAGTAAAAGGAACATTTTTTGGGGTTTAAACAATTTAATTTTAAATGGGTTTACTTAGTTATGATTTGAGTTGTGTAAAAAGCTTGTGTATAAAAATAAACATAAAAGTGTCTCAACTAAGAATAGAACCCACAACCTCTTGGTTAGATGTCATACCTCTTTACCTCTAGACCAATCTAGTGGTTATGAAATTATGTTGAAACATTGATTATACATGATTTTTTTTCATAAAAATACATATATATTTTTTAAAAGAAAAAATTTTCGGGCCTAGCGAGGTGTCGGGCATGTGGCCGTCGACTACCCGGCCACACCCCTAGGCCGGCTCTGGGGTATCCATACCCTTTGACCACATATGTATGGATCCAGACACACTATATCTAACTTGAGGGTCAGCGACTACTAAAATTTTATGGATCCATAGAGTTAAGGTGTATTTCACCTTCTGATGAGTTGCTCAATAACAACTTCTCTGTATTTGATGAACGATTACCTCGGACATATAGTTCGAGAGATCAAATGATCTAGCTTCAGACTAAACTGGTTAGATAACTTTAAGCATTGATTGAATACGTTATTGTTAAATCATTACTTTAGATCTTTAGTATATAAAATCCTACTTTTTAATATTGATGTTTCTTCTTGTAAAAGAAATCATCTAAATTCTACGTTTCTTCTTCTAGAAGAATCGTGTTTATAAAACTTTTATGTTTCTTCTTTTAGAAGAAACATTATTTAATCAAAATGATTACTTAACTACTTAAAGTTTTTTGGTTTGTATGACATTTAGTGTGTCATGCTTTGGCCTAATAGGTTCGAACACTCTCATCGAGCTCTCCAAAAAAGTAAAGGGCTCCCGCGGGTTGATTGAGGTTTATGCGAATTACTTTCCTAGACAAGATACTCGACTACCAGTGTTGTCACTCTTCCAGTTACTACATACCCGCTATGTTTTCCGTTTTATTATTTATGTTACGTTTCTTTTTTGTGAAGAAACATATATGTTATAATTACATTTTATTAACAAGATTTATGTTTCTTCCTCTAGAAGAAACGTTAATTGGCAATAACCTTTGTATATAAAACTTTACGTTTCTTTAATAAATAAACATTTATTTTTGCAAACCTTTATTTATGAAAAGCTTAAATATATCTATAATTTTTTTTCAATGTTTAAGCTATACTCTCAACTATGGTCAAAGCTATGAATTGAAATGACTTAAGTATAACTCATACCTTAAAATGGGTATAATGCTTAAGGACAATATAAGTAGCACTTCGAGAACACATACGATGCCAGGGTATGATACGTCGGAACTCCAGAGTGACATTGGTATGGCAAGGACTTCGAGAAAATGGGAGTGGTTTGGTGGTTGGGTATAATCGTCTTCTCACACCCCTGGTCATCAATCGCCATGTGTCTTTTTGTGATGACACATGTCATTTTATGTTGACAAGTGTCATTTCATACTGATTAGTCATCAGCCACATATCGCTTTGTAAAGACATGTGTCATTCTGTGTTGACATGTGTAATTTCATATAAATTAGTCATTAGGTACATGTCGCTTCGTGAGCCTTTTATATTTTTATTTTAGTTAAATGACTAACTTGTCTCTCAACTTTCAAAATTATCAAAATTAATATGGAAATTTTTGAAATATTACACTTTTTATTTTAATACAAATAAAATAATATATACATATGTCCAACATACTTATATGTTCTTGTTGGCACTTCTTTTACTAGTCATGTGAGCCAAGTTCCAAGCACTTTAATGTGACTAAACTTCATACTTACATTAGTCGATTTACTCTTGCACACATACATGCAATTTAAAAAAAAAAACTATTAAGAAATGTATAACTTGAACCTCCTTAACTTGTAAGTTAGTAATTGTAAAGGGTGCATAGATTAGCTTTAGCTTAGTCTTTAGTTCTTGACATGTTCCTACTTTTTTTGGCTTATATTTCCTTTTAGATGTGGATACTAGTTGGTTTCTTGTTAGTTTGTGTCTTTTTCCTTTTCCTTTCCTGCATTTTCTCTTTCTTTTCTTATTGCCTTTCCTTTTTTTCGTCATAATATTATCGATGTATTTTTATAGTTTTTCTATACTATAAATATAAAGAAATGAAAAAATATTATTTTTTTAGCCTTGGTTCTCATTAAAATAACCTATCTCTAGGATGGAGATAATATTTGAACTCAGTTCACCCTTTCCCGTTTCCAGCCTCCAGGGACGAGCTAGGTACCGGTACTGATACAAAAAATACATGTATCGAAAATACCGATGCCGAATATCCTCAAAAATAGGTACCAATACCGGCAATGAAAATACTTGGTGTGATACGACACCATAGACAAAAAGTCGGTAAAATACCATTAGTGCCATACCAGTCCCAAAACCTCAAAAAACAAGGTATCAAATTGATACCGAAAAATATTAATACTCGGTACCATTTGCTCATTCTACCAAACCCTACTACTAAGTACTAAGTTAGATTTTACCAAGCATATGTTTGTTATTACTAATTTTGTGCCGTCACATATATAACAACATAGTTTATACATAATTACACAAAGTATGTCCAAACCCGTTTTTTATACCAAAATGCTATACAGTAATCATATATTTAAACTTAATAAAATGTTTGAACTTTGGTATAATTATTTACAATTTTGGTACCTCCCTAATAATCCTAACAACCGAAATAGTGAGCTTAGTGATTCAAATTCACTTTTTACTCTTTACAAGATAACTTCGCCTTTTATTTCATGGTTCTCATACATAAGCATAAAACTTTCAGAAATGATCACATCATCTTCAAAAACGACAAAGAATGAGGCATCAGAGATTATTTAGTAGACAATCTTTGCTAACTTTTATACAAAAACCTGTAAAATCAGATAATAGACGTGTACATAACATTTAACAGAGAGAAAAAACTAGAGAATAAGGTAAAATCGAGTAACCCTTTATAAAAAACAGTGTTTTATACTATTAGACCATCCTCTATGGTGGGGGGGCTTCGAATCCCCTCCACAGTGCCACATCAGCGCCACGTAAACACCGGGAGCATCGAAACCCCAACCAATAATGTCTCATTATGGTTTAATGCCCCAAGGGCGCCCATTTATATATACAGTAGAAACTCTATAAAATAATACACTTTGGACCACCAAAATTTATTAATTAAAAGAGTTATTAATTAATCGATAAATTAATAATTATTAATTTATATATTAATTAATATTTTATTAATTTATAGTAGAATACTTAGTTTACAAACACATTTCAAGCTTCCACTTAATTATTGTATACAATGCATGTATATCAGGTGAACGACCCAATTTGAAAGAAACCTTCAATCTCCCACCTTATTATGCTTCTTGTGTTCAATGTATCACTTTATGGACATTATAAATATTTCTATATAAATACAAGATCAAAATAGGTTAACACAAACAAATCATACACACAACATGACTTCTCATCTTAAAGGCGTGAAAAAATCAACAATGACAGATGAGATTCGAAGAGCATTATGCAAGCACAACTAGGATAATCCAAGTCTCACTCAAAAGCAATTACAAGGGGAAATTGATTTCAACAAAAAACAAAAGACAATTGAGTCATTTTTCAAAAATCTTCATAAATCATTCATGTAATATGCTATATATAAGGAATTATAAATTTATATTGTATATGGGGTCTAAAAAAATTATCAAAAATGTATTATCTTTTAGTTTTAGCGAATTATTAATTTAACACCCTATCCCCGAGTCGGGACCGGCAAAAAATATTATCTTAGAGAGTTTATTAAATAATCGAGTATTAGTTTATCGAGTTTCTACTGTATATGCGTATGTATTTATGTGTGTGTGAGAGATGGAGAGAGTTGTTTGAGAGGGGGGGGCACTTAATTTCTTCTTCAGCGCCGGTCGTTCTAACCATCGACACCACCACGCCCCACAACCAAGGTGCCCCTTAGTTGTGTTCAGCGACCAACGGCACCTGCCTTCACCTCTTAGGCGGCCCATAACGGGTGGTTTTATCATAATTTCTTAATAATAATTAGTCTCACCTAATTTCATTATTATTATTAACCCAAACGAAAATCCAAAAACAAAAATAATTCAAAATAATATAATAATAATAATAATAATAATAATAATAATAATAATTATTATTATTATTATTATTATTATTATTATTATTATTATTTTGAATTATTTTTGTTTTTGGATTTTCGTTTGGGTTAATAATAATAATGAAATTAGGTGAGACTAATTATTATTAAGAAATTATTATTATTATTATTATTATTATTATTATTATTATTATTATTATCTGAAACAATAAGAGGATCATTGCAGAAGCATTTCGTGCGTAGTTCCCTGGAAAATAACAAACCCTAAAATATGGACTCTGTTTCTTCTTCTCTCATATTATTATTAATAATATTTTATTATCATCAATAGCAGCAGCAGCCATCACCTGCAACCAATGACACCATAGCTTTCCCGCCTTCATTTATTATTCTTTCCTTCACCAAAACCCTTTCTTCAATTCCCAATGTATATTCCCATTTAAACCCTGGCCAACATCTTTCAATTTCAATCTCAACTCCGATGATGCCAAGATTCTTCAGATTTCTGGTAACCCTTTTCCTTCAATCGGATTACCCTTCAATTGTTTTCTCTTTTTATCAATCATTTTGAATTGGGTTTTCTTCTTGATTTTCAAATTAGTTGTCTTTAGGTTTTAAATCTCTTGTTTTGACTTTTGATGGAACAGTCCCAAGAAACCCGACCCGGAAACCGACCATATTGTAAATAACCGGGTCGGTTTTTGCGGGTCTTGTCCGGTTTATTCTCACCCTTACTTTTGGGTCTAATCTTGTTTATTTTTGTAAGAATTATTGTTGTAAATAATCACGCCTTATCGGGTCGTGTTCTGCGGGTCTTACCTGGTTTATGCTTCACTTTTAGGTCTAGTCTTGGTTATTTTTTTTAGAAATATTGCCGGCCAGATTGAAAGTTGAATTTTTTATTGTTGTTTGTTTCGTGTGCTTTAATGTTAAATTTGGCTGTATATGTTTTCAGTCAGTTTTTGTGTTGTTGGCGGCTTGAAGATGAATACGCATTATTTGTTGCCGGCTACTCTCACGGATATTCTTCAAGTCCTCAATCCCACGGAAGCTGACTGGGCGAGACGGTTTCAGATTATTGGTGATCTTAAAGCTGTTGTTCAAACTGTGGATATTCTTAGAGGTAAATACTAAACTCACATCATTCTGTATTATTAGATGGTCTGAATATTATGTTTTATGCATATAGGTGCTACAGTGGAACCGTTCGGTTCCTTTGTGTCTAACCTCTTTACAAAATGGGGAGATTTGGATATCTCAATCGAGTTGCCAAACGGTTCGTATATTTCTAGCGCTGGGAAAAAACATAAGCAGACGTTATTGTTAGATGTTTTAAAGGCCTTGAAAAGTTTTGGTAAGCTTCATGTTTTTCTGAATTTTGTGTAAAAGTTTATTAGTTAGCATTATTAATGAAAAGCATTGTTTGACAGGTGGATTTCATGGGATAAAGTATATCTCGCATGCGAGAGTGCCTATATTGAAATGTGACAGCAACAATGGCAATATTTCCTGTGACATTTCTATCAACAATTTAAGCGGTCAGATGAAGTCGAAGTTGTTGTTTTGGATAAATGCGATTGATGACCGTTTTCGTGACATGGTCCTAATTGTATGTGTTTTAATTTTTATTTATATTTTATTATGCAGACAATATTCCATGTGCTGATTTTTTTATGATTGTGTGCAGGTTAAAGAATGGGCAAAGGCACATGGTATCAATGATCCAAAAACTGGAACTTTCAATTCTTACTCGCTTAGTTTACTCATTATATTCCATTTTCAGGTCATTATAAATTGGTTTTCGTATATTTGATCTTCAAATTCTGCATTTTTTTTCTTTTAGTTTTGAACAACTTTTGCCATATTTTTTTTCAGACTTGTGAACCGGCTATTCTACCACCACTTAGTGAAATATACCCCGGGAACATGTCTGCTGATCTATATGGTATTATGCTTATATATGTTTAGAAAATTATACGTGTTTACTTTATTTAAAAAGTATACAATAATTATTTGTGAAACAGGTGTACGAGCGACTGCTGAGAAGAATATTGAAGAAACATGTGGCGTGAATATAAACAGGATTAAGTCAGATAGGTCGAGAGTGATTAATAGAAGCTCGTTGGCTGAGCTGTTTATTTCATTTCTTGCAAAAGTAAGTTTTTTGTAAGCCTGCAAAACAGGTCGGTTTCTGTTTATATTTTTTTAATTGTTTTTTTTTATTTCAGTTTTGTGACATCGATATGAGGGCTTTGACACAAGGGATTAGTCCACATAACGGGCAATGGGAAGACATTGATACTAACATGATATGGCAACCCAAAACTTATGCGTTATTTGTACATCTTCTTTCTCTCGTTCTGTATATGTTTGTGTCTGTACATATATCATTTTCAGTACTGTTTTAGAGTAAATTACAGTTTTCGGTTTTTTGGTTTACCTAAAATTGCAGGTTGTGTCTTTTAAACCAAGGTAGTTATAAAGAACGTCCTTTATTTGATTGTAACATTTTCAGTCTTTTCCACTGACAGAAGTTAAATGATTCTGTTAAATCCCTATTAATGGCCAATTTGCCTTTACGAACAAACGGTGATGGCTCATGTGCGATTTTATTGGGTTTAACTGAATCATTTTATATGGATACAACTGAATTATCTAACGTTCGTTGGTGAAAGGACTGAAAATCTCACAACTTTTCAAATAAAGGATGTTCTTTCTAATTACCTCTGTTAAAGGACACAATCTGTAATTTGGAGTAAACTTGAAGGACGAAAATTAAAAGGTGTAATTTACTCTTAAGTTTATGTGCATAGGATCAGGATCATGAGAGAACTTTTTTGAAATCAAGAACTAGGAGAACCATTTTGGACCACAAAAAACCCAAAAATAAAAAAAAATCATAAAATAAAATAAAAAAAAACACAAAAATCAAAGAAGTAAAAAAAACCAAAATTCTTATTTTATCATCCCGGTTTCATAAAAAAAACTCGGTTTAGCTAAATTATATACACATATGTATAATATATACATATATGTACATTTACATGAATTTTTTGTACGCATGTGTATAATTTAAGATAAATGATACTGTACATATGTGTATATTACGTAACTAAAGATTATACAAAATTATACATATGTGTATACTATGACGTTTTTTTAATTTTTTTAATGAAACCGGAATGAAATATAAGAATTTTGGTTTTTTTACTTTTTTAAAATTTTTATTATTTTTTGTTTTATGATTTTTTTAAATATTTTTTTTAAAAGTGTTTTTAGTGGTCCAAAATGGTTCTCAAAGTTCTCAATTTGCAAAGGGTTCTCTTAGGATCCTTACCCTATGTGCATATATGCAAACACTTTTATCTTTTTAAAAAATGTCCATAAATTATTAACATGTCAATTTAGTTGAGAAGACAATATTATTACAAAATGACCTAAAGGTTTATTAAAAATTTCAGGAAGTTATATGCATTAATAATATAATTTGGACGACTTTGAATCCATTTGACCCGTTTTCCTTTTAGGAATATACATATATAAGTTTTTTATATTGAAAATAAGAAAACCTGATTTTTGCTGGTATTAGATCGAGGACCCATTTGAGCAACCAACGAATTGTGCACGGGCGGTTGGGCAACGAACCCTTAATAAGATTGCACATGCATTTCAAAGTAGCTATCAGAAGTTGACATCTGGCAACCAAATCCACCCGCTTGCAGTTCTAGTGAGGCCAGAAGTATTGAGCATCATTACCAGATCTCAACACGCAGGCCCGGGCATGAATCAATTAAGAAGTCATCCTCAGGTCCGCACAAACCGGGCTGGGGTTCTTGGGGGCTCACCTGGGCCCCATATGCAGACCTACAACGGTAATCAGTACCACAATAGGAATGGTGGGCCCCACACTCATAGAGGTGCACACGGACCCACACAAGCGCAACAACGACACACGTATCAGAACAGTCCAAAGAAGAGGGTCAATCAGAAACCATTGCAAGGAGGTCAAAGTCAAAGTCAAAGTCAAGGTCAAAGTCAAGATGAGGTGGTTTCTAACAATGAGGCGCATAAGAGGATCCTGAGCAATGGGCAGTCTTCTCAAAATCCGAAGGTTCAAAACTGGAAGGTAAAATCTGAGAAATGAGTAGGTGTTTGGAAACAAAGAGCTGTCTTTGGTTGTTATGTCTTTATATTTTTAAGCGGCATGTCAAAGAGGATTATTACTATTGGCGGGAACTGAAATCGGGTCAACTCTTTGAGAAATTGATTTGTATTGGTTTATTTGACTTGACCTTAATTGACTTTCGTATACAACCTATTATTATTATTGTTCATGATCCAATTCGACTGATTTTGATGGGATTTATTGGCTAGACCGGTAACTATGGTTTTGAAACTCGACAAACCAAAGTGGCTCGGTTTAATTGTTTGACTTTTTTTAAGTATCGTTATTTACATTATTTCGTTTTTAAATTGATAAAGATGCTTCATTTAATAATAAACATACAACCATTAAAATTTTGTGAAAGCAGTAACTACTAACAGATTGTTCATTGTACCTGTATGACTATACAAACTTAAGCTGACTAAAGAATGACATAAATGCTGCATGTCTCTGCTATTAAGTTTTTTTGCTTCATGAAGTTTGTCCATCGCTTTAATTGAATCTCGAATGTACACACGCCCCTGGGCCTTAATATTCTGTTCATCTCAAGCATGATACTTAAAATTTTTCATCTGATGCACATCAAACAGAACACAAGGTAATTATAAAAGATAAAAAGGTAAAAATAAATAACATGAGCTAATCTTTTAAGAGAAAGGATACCTTTTTTGTTCAATTGAGAACAGACCCACTGCATGCAAGAGATCATAGGCTCTTGGTTACGTATCAAACGGTTCGCACGTACATGGATCAAAATAGTTAATAGCAAAGAACAAGAATAAATAAAGCAGAATGTGATTAGAAGTATGTACCAATCATGCATCCACGGTAAAACATAACAGGCAACGTGTTTGGACCGCCAAATGGAACAATATTGTAACACAACAGTCTAGTTGATTATCGATCAAGGCAGCTGCAAATCTACCAGAACAAAGATATTGATCTTAGAAATAAAAATATGGAAAATAAAATTTTAAAATGATTTAAAGAAAAGAATATACCCTCCAAATCCGGCTCACATGTGTAACATATTTCTCAGTTTGATTTTTTTTCCAATGTAAAGACCGGACATAACTATCTACTATTTCTCTACAGTATTTTGATTCGGCATTAAACAGATCTTTTCTGGATACAAATGCATCAAAAGTTATTGTTTGGAGTCTTGCAGGTGGATTATGCAGTCGTGCGGGCCACATGGTAATTTTCGCTCCTGATTTATCCTCAGGCAGTGGAGTAATACATGGCTTACAATCCACATACCTAAAATGAAACAACTAGATATCATAAGTTGTTATTAAATAATTGTTAATTACGAAATTTGAATAATAACTTACCATCACGAGTCCAATTAACTCTACATCTTGAACAATGAATCAAATCAAACGCCTGGCTCGGATAAAGCAGCCGCCTTGCTGCAAAAGCAGCCACCAATGCAGGCACACTGCGCTCAAGTGCAAATTGAATCTGATTCTCGTGCATGTCTTTCGGAGCTACAGATAAAGTAACCACATTTCTTGAAGTTGAATATGCACCCAAATGCAATCTCTGGAACCATGATCTACAAAAGCAGACCAAAACTGTAGACCAATTGTTTCGAAATTTGAACTGTCATGTCATTTTAACCTATGTTGGGGTTAGAGTATACCCCATGACCTTATATTTTATGCAACTTTATCACAAATGATATTATATATATAAAAACTAAAAATAAATAGATTATTTAGATTAACCTATTTACCAAGTACAAAAAATGAGTTACATGTATGATTTGATTAAAAAGTATATATGTTTTGGATAATCTAAATGCGTAACATCTAATCTTTCATACAAATAATATCTTTAGAGTGATCGAGGCGTTCTCAGGTAAGGTGGCCCGGGTAGCTCAGTAACACCGCCGCTACCCTATCGACTTCAGCAATCAGGATGTAAATTCGGTTTGGTAAAATCAATTGGAGATGGAGGATGGTGGATTTTGGGTGCATACCCTCATTGATGTGGATCATCATAAGCCCCTATCAAATTTGGTATATCTTAATGGATTTAGTTGTCATAACTTCATTGGTTGGTGATTCTCCATGGATCTCTATGTGCCCCCTCACCCTAGAGCCTAGAGCTTCTACAACGGGCACTCGAAAGGTGGGGGGGGGGATGGATCTACATTGTGGATGAGTTGGTAGCAGACTTCATTGTTGTGAAGCTTAAGTATGTGGAGTGGGTTTGTGTATTCAAAAAAGAGACAGACGAGTTAGCGGGCCTGTATTACAATCCAACATGTAAACAAAGGGAAAGTAAGTTTCCCCCACAGTGGTGGAATAGGAAAATTTCTTGTTGCACATCGATATAAAGAAAAAAATGTAAGATCTTTATAAAGAAGACAGCTCACATGATAGTATTCTTGTATGACAAGACACAATAAGTGGTTTTAGCGAGGGTACAAAACACCCGACGCGCAAGCGCACGCACGGACTCGGGCGAATTGCGATGGGCGCAATGTGGCGCTTTGATGGCGCACTTTGCACTTCGCATTCTCGCATTGTCGAGAGCCGCCTTAGTATTTTTGCTGGTCGCGCTACGTGACAGACAAATACATAGCTCGCCACGATACGCGAAACCTTGTAATTATCCAGAAATTTTTTGAGTTCATTGTGCTACACGACGGGTCCTTAATGACCTATCACGATACGCGACGTGGTCACTACGCAGATGTGACACGTTGCATACCACGTGGTATAGCTAGGGCAGACTCGGCAACCCTATAAGCTTATCGCGCTACACGATGACCTCTTTTGTAGGTCGTCACAATACGCGACCATCTCGAAAATCAGATATAAAAGGGGACTAATCCAGCCTTTATTTCTCATTCAATTTTCACACATCTCTCTCAAGTTTTCTACTTTTCTTATATATGTGTTAGTATAATACCTAGAATAGCCATAACAATACCCTATCTGATCGAAAGAAGCTTTCATACATGAATCCAAAAGTTCTACCTGAACAAAGTGAGATTTGGTGCCATTGTGTAAAGTTTCTAATAGCGTGATTGTCGTTGTCATTATCGGTTATACTAATATAGATATACTACACTATGTTAATCTAGGTGCTAAATTACCAGGAGGATTATAAATTATAAACTTACAATGTGAGACATTTGAGTTTTTGCACAACTCACATTTGTATGAGACAACTAGTTTTCAATACTATCATGGTTATTTTTAAATTTATTATACCCATGACAGATAGTTTAAATGTTTTCAAAAGGTTTTAGTTACATTACAGTGATTAAGTCTATGTAGACTTATGAGATGGTTAATACTGGTATTGTAGGGTTTTGTATACAAGGTTTGCCTAATAGGCTATTACACTTTACTTATTGGACAAGTGTTAGCCAATAAGTAATATGACTACAATCCAAATACGGTTGAGTGCAAGTACATTTCGGTAATTTTTAAGCATACAGGTGTAAAAGCATCTTAATGCGGTAACTGTAAATATGTGTCATTTACAGATGAATTAATGTACTCGTCAGTATTTCTTGCTGATAAAATATTTTTAAACATGTTTCAGGTGACTTGTTAAAGACACATGAATGATGTATACGAGCTTTCAGCTTAGATAAGTGGTTTGTCACAAGAATAAAGAAATATGTTTTGTAAATTAAAGTTTTTCCCTATAAAACTTATGTTTGTATAAATATAGCTTTTATCCCCAGTTTATCAAATAAAAATCATAGTGTCTACACTATGGTGATTTTTCCTAACTACCACCCTAATGAATTTTTCCGCTGCTAAATATTAATATAAACACCGATACCATTGCTCGCACTCACAGCTCCCCTCCCGGGGTATAGGGTCGAGGGTTGTGGTAGCCTGTAAGGCCCCGAACCCGGTAGCCCTACTTTAACGTCGGATTTACTCATAAACACAGTTCTTACAAATCAGAGTTCATTAAAACTTTCGCGGAAACGTTTACTTGAAGCATTCGTTACAAAACATTCAATCTCTTCTTTGATATTATAAAGCAAATCATTATATTTAAAACATCTTTTCTTCCATCTTAAGATGCCAGCCGTTCAATCCATGCCATGTGCCATCCTCATGCTAGTTCTTTGGTCTGATCACCTGCGTGCATACTAAAAGTCAGCTACGCTGAGTGAGTTCTAGATAATCGGACGCCATACAATACATACACATACATACATATCCGAAGATACATATCCATACTTAACTAGTTACCCTTCTGTTCTACATACATACTTACTACCATACATACATACATATCTACAATCACTAACCTCAGTCTACCGAGAGTACGTTCATAGTCCGCCGTCTATACCTGTACTCAAGGTCGTGAACACGTAAAAGGTCCGCAGTCCTTACCTATGTTCACCATTCATGGTACGTGCAAGGTCCGCGGTCCTTCCCTATACCATCCCACTTCCACAACACGTACAAGGTCCACAGTCCTTCCCTATGTTACAACCTAATTCATAGCACGTACGAGGTCCGCAGTCCTCCCCTATACCATCCCACTTCCACAACACGTACAAGGTCCACAGTCCTTCCCTATGTTGCAACCTAATTCATAGCACGTACGAGGTCCGCAGTCCTCCCCTATGCTACCACAGCACGTATAAGGTCCACAGTCCTTCCCTATGCTGATGCCTATCTATAATACCTATAAGGTCTGCAGTCCTTAACTACGCAATCACCAGCCGAGTCTATGTCCGACAGAAGCTAGAGGGATTTGCCATCCTAACTTACTATGTCGAACGTAGAACTCACGTACCATTCGTGTACCTGTATACGCATACTTCACATATACAATAATTACATTATAGCATAAGAACACTCTAGGCGTTCTTTACATCCTTCATTTAACAACCATACCCCTTGTCGATACGTGCAATATCCGAAGATCGTTCACGTCCCGACAAGTATTCATTTGTAATATTCATACATCTTCGATATATAATATTCGTACCTTTATTTTTAACCTGACAGTACGCGCAATATCCGAAGATCGTTCGCGTACCGACAAGCAATCATTCATATCCATCACATATATCACATATGGCATACACTTATCACTTAGGATAAATGTATTAACAACACATCGAGTATGCACACAGCCCCGAAAACATAACAAGGAATGGTGCTAGAAACTCACCTGAACTCTGCTTCTTCCTCCGATAGTTGTAAATCCCTTCTTTAACTGAGCTCGGCTGACTGTATAAGTTACACGTATCAATACTCGCCTGATCTAACCTGGTGGCCTAGTATTAGTTTACTTTTACTTATCGTTTTTAATCTATTTTCTAATCGAACTTGACTTTAGGCGAAGTTAAACCTTAGGCGAACTTGGCTTTAGGCGAAGTTGTCATCAGGCGAACTTGGCTTTTAGGCGAAGTTGTCATCAGGCGAACTTGGCTTTTAGGCGAAGTTGTCATCAGGCGAACTTAGCTTTAGGCGAAGTTGTCATCAGGCGAACTTAGCTTAGGCGAAGTTGTCATCAGGCAAACTTAGCAGGCGAACTTAGCTTAGGCGAAGTTGTCATCAGGCGAACTTAGCTTTTAGGCGAAGTTGTCATCAGGCGAACTTAGCTTTGCAGGCGAAGTTCATCAGGCGAACTTAGCTTGCAGGCGAAGTTGTCGGCTGCAGCTACTGTTCGTTCTTAAATCCTTCGTTTCTTAACCAAATAACTCGATTTAGGTATCCACGGAATCGTCTGACCAGCGCCTACAAACCCCAACCATCAAATCGACCTAACATCGATGTTTAAAGGGTGCGATTTAGGCATATAGGTTACGGGTTCTTTTTATCAATCGATTAACCCATCAAATCATAACCATTTTCAGTAAGTTTAGCTTTGTTGGATTCGTTTTTACCATACAAACACAGATCTATCATTTCTATACTAATCCAAACCTAAAAGAACAAGTTCTCGATATAAACGTACCATAAATGAGTCGAACTACGAACACGAGCTGGTCTTGCTTTGGTTCGTCACGACGATCTAGCACCAACGAGCTCGGGTCCTCGCCTTTAGATCTTGGTTCGGGTCGTGTGTTTTGGGTGTGTGTAGAGATTAGGATGGATAAATGGATGTAATGGAAAGGATTGGGGTTTAAGGGGGTATTTATACAACTTCGCCTAAGCTAAGGAATGCCCATATTTCCTTTATTTCCTTTTAGGCGAAATACGAACACGAGCTGGTCTTGCTTTGGTTCGTCACGACGATCTAGCACCAACGAGCTCGGGTCCTCGCCTTTATTTCCTTTTAGGCGAAGTTGTCCCTCAAGCCCATGGACCGAATGCCCATATTTCCTTTTAGTCCATATCCAATCCCATCTAATTATCCTACTAAGTCTTCATATTATGCTGTTCCACTAACTCGTTTATTTCCTCCGACAAAATAATATATTAAATATTACTTTAGAAATTTCGGGATGTTACATAGCCCCTCTCCCACGTCACACCTTATATGTTTGGGATTCCTTATTTTACCTCCTTATAATTTTTTAATAAGTTACAAAAGTTAATAAGTTATAAGTTGGTGAAAATAAGCAATCCAAAACACTCAGATAAATTTTAATATTATTTTAATAGGTTTAGGGATGCTTGTTGTTGTGAAAGAAACTGTATGTTTTTTAGAAAGTTTTTATATTTGACGTGACGGTTTGTGAATGTTTCTTGTTAGGCATCGCCAATGGTAGGGTTCTTCACATGTTTGTATCCCATGTGGATCCTATGTGAAATAAGGAGATAAAGAGAAGAGAATCCGCTTGTAATTACAAACGGATGTTGTGAGCAGAATAGAGGAGAATATGAGAGATATGTGGGTTAGTGGGGTGATGTGGATTTGTTTTTTAATGTCTTTAGTGGAGATGCTCTGAATGCTCTTAAATCATTTGTAGTGGAGGGGCTTTAACTGATGGTCATGTAGGCGAAGAGAAATTCACTAACAAAACTTTTAAATAGGTGTAATAGTTAAACTAAAAACACAATTTATATTTTAACTTTTTTTATATATAAAAGTTATGAGTAAATGGTTTAATTAGTTAGAACCACACCCAACCTCTAACGCCAGCCAATATATTGGCGCTTTACCTTTTTGACGTCCCTCTTCTTTAAATGTAATGGTGTTTGACACATAGGAGTGATAATGTAACGGTTTAAATGTAATGGTGTTTGACACATAGGAGTGATAATGTAACCCACTACACGTACACATAGTCTTAAAAACAAATCTAATACACATCATGTTCGATTTTGTTTAAAATTCCCAAGGGTATGTTCGTTTCACAGAATTCGTGAGAATTTAAAGGAATTTGAATTAAAATCCCATGAGATGGCGTGTTCGTTTCGATGGAATGGATATATCAATTTCATTTTGGTGTGTTCGTTGTCAAAGAATTGGAATTGGATATCAATTCCTTCAAATTTCTTTTAATAAAGGTATATCAAATCCTTCCAAAATGTAGAGGAATTCAAGTAAATAACTAAATTCATTGGAATCTGATATCGAGTTTTTTTAACGATGACAATGAATAAAACATTTTAGTTTTTTTTACTTTTTTTGTTTTTGATTTATACTTTGAGTTATGAAATTTTTATTATTATTTTTGAATATTTTTTTGAGGGGTTTTTATCTTAATAGAAAACCCATAAAAAAATTCAAAGAAAATAAAAAAATCAAGACGTAAAATATAAATAAAAAACAAAAAATATAAAGAAACTAAAATGTTACGTTAAAAAAAGCCGATTCCAGTTCATTTGTGATTTATAATTCATTTGTCAAACGAACACATCAAGAATGGAATATGATTAAATTTCAATTTCTATTGGAATGTTCAGATTCCAAATCTAATTCCTTCCAATTCTAAATCATATGCAAATTTTAATTCTAATTTCATTCCATTCAATGAAACGAACTTGTCCTAATTGTTTCAACATACCATGCTAATTTTGATGTATATTTTACTTTTTCCATGGATTTAAAATTTAAATACATAATTATTAAAATTTGGAATAATAGTATATAAGTAGGTTACGAAATAATGTTTCAACATGTAACAGTGGAGTCATACTCCATCACAATAATCATTTATTCCCTGTCAATGTTGCGGTTAAGATTATTTAAAAAAAAACCATAACAAACCGTTTTAAGTTCAAGTTTCGTATTAATAAAATGAAATATAATTTGCTGTCTCAAGTGCAGAAAAGAAAAGCGATTTAATAATAATAATAATTTTGGGACAAGTTTTGAAATACACAATATGAGAAACACTAAGTGACCCCGGCAGATTACGGATAATCTTAGGGTCAAGTAGATGTTTCCCACGAGGGTTAGGTCCGGCAAAGATGGTTATTCTTCTGATGACCTGCAAAACAGACACCGTGAGCTCGTCACTGAGAAGGGGGGGTACCTCCTTGTGACCACCCTCCGGCGTGAGAATCAGACTAGATTGCTCTGAATATAAGTGTATATTAAGAGAAATAGCTAGAGCAGATAAGATATGTGATGGTATCAGATAAGATGTGAGAGTATATGATAAGATGATCATACCGTTCCAAGGTGTTGGAGTATTTATAGCCGAAGGTAGGTTTCCAAGCAGGTACAGCCAGCTGTATAATATTCTTTTTCTACCAACTGTGGGCTACGCACGTGCCATGCTGGTGGTTGGTGGGTAGGCAGCGGCTGATAGTGACATGGCCGGCTGTGTACTATTCCTTTCCCACCAACTGCAGGCTATGTACGTGCCACGATGAGGGTTGGTGAGTAGGCAGCGGCTGATAATGACATTTTGTACTAGAGCGTGCTACTCGTCGTACTGTTGTCAGTGAGCTGTCACCCTGTGATTGGTTCATGGGCTGCTTTGGTCAGATCTTGTCTATTTTGTCCATACCTTGGCAGGTATAGTACAAAAGATCCTCCAGAAGCGTACGGACTGGCTCATTTGGGCGGGAGTATTCCCGGCTTGCTCATTCCTTCTTCAGGTGACATTACTGAATTATTGAGAGTTAGTGCCTTGTGCGTGTAGCCTTACTATTAGTGCGGGTAGCCTTCCCTGATGGCTTGTATCCGCAGCTGCGGGAACAGGCGGGGTACTTCACCATTGGGAGGCTTTTCCTGTGGGAACAGCTGGCGTACTGCGCGTAAGGTCTTCATCTCTCTAAGCATGGTGGGTCCTGCGGAACCAGTTGGTCTTTGCGCAGACGTCCCTCTTCAAGGTGAGTCTTGCGGGTCCAACTGGGCTCTGCTGGGACCTACCTCTTCAAGTCCCCCCAGTCCAATGTTCTTCTCATGAATTGTTAATAAGTGAGCTGAACTTTTGGACTTAAGCAAGGGGTTTTGAAAAGGGTTAGTAGTTTTAAGGTTTTCCGTGGGGATTCTTCCCGCGGTTTTCCTAATGTCACGTGCAGAAATTCCCGACTTTTCTGCTTGATCTTTGGGTATGATGCGGGTAGGTGTGTAACCTCCTCGCAAGTCAGGAGCGTTGAGTTTCACTTGTGTAGATTCTCCACGAGGTTTTGGTAGTTTTAGACATAGTGATCAATTATGTTAAACAACCAATTCCATCTTGGAGCTTCAAACAATCTAGTTCTCAACGTTCCCGCTATGCGGGGATGTTATTTCCCTTTCCACAAGCATGGCCCAGAAGATCCTTCTTGGTTTTAATTCCCTGCAAGTGCTAAGTATGTGAAGGGTTTCGCCTTGACACTGTACCCGCACTCGTCTTATAGTTACTTGACTTCCAAGGTATTCTTGGCTTCAATTCCCTGCAGGTGCTAAGTATGTGAAGGGTTTCGCCTTGACACTGTACCCGCACTTGTCTTACGGTTTCTTGGTTACCAAGGTATTCTTGGCTTCAATTCCCTGCAGGTGCTAAGTATGTGAAGGGTTTCGCCTTGACACTGTACCCGCACTTGTCTTACGGTTTCTTGGTTACCAAGTTAAGGGGGTGTATTCCCTCTTATTTTGAATCTTTGTTTCACGCATATTTTAGTTTAACTTAGCAATTTCTTGAGTAGTTTGGATGAGTTAACCTTTCAACATGGCAGATGATAGGTTAAAGTTTTGCTTTATCTTTCGTGATTGTGCGGGTAAGACCGTCACTTTCACTTAGTAGGATGGCTAAACTTTACCTATATCTGACCTGCGTGAAGGTTTTCCTCATCTTTTCCTTAGAAATTTTTACCGTTTTTTGTGTTTATGCCGGTTTTGCCACCTTCCACACGCAAAGACTTACTTCTCCACTTATTTATGCGGTGAATACCGGCATATCAGTGTTTTGAATAAGTATAAAGGTAAGGCTATCAACACAATGTGATAAAGGAGAATCATTTCCATTAGAAGTGGCTCTAGGCCTTTTCTTTATAAGTTTGGAATTGATCTACATGTAACATTTGCGTAATTGAGCTCCATTCCATGTTCTTGGGATGGGGGTGCCATCGAGCCTTTCGAGCCGGTATGCGCCCTTTCCCAAAACTTCTTTGATAATGTATGGCCTTCCCAGACCGGGGCCAGCTTTCCTGGGCGTTCTTGGTTTGAAGCCTCGTTGTTACGCAGTATGTAGTCTCCAACATTGAAGTTGCAGAGTTTTACCCGCGTGTTGTAGTGCTTTTGCATTTGTCGCTTGTAGTTCTCTTCACGCGCTGCGGCTAAGTCTCTGCGTTCCTCGGTTAGCATAAGGTCTAACCGTCTTTCCGCATCATTGTCTTCTGGCTGAATCAAGACCCTTGGTGAGGGTAAACCAATTTCGACCGGGACCATGGCTTCAGTGCCATAAGTGAGGCTGAACGGGGTTTCTCCCGTACTGGCCTTTTTCAGCGTTCTGTTTGCCCAAAGGACGTGTGGAACTTCATCCACCCAGCCGGATCTGTGTTCCAAGAGTCTTTTCTTTATGCCGTCGACGATGCTCTTATTTGCTCTTTCCACCTCACCATTACCCTGCGGTTGCGCCACTGAGGTAAAGGTGTGGGTGATTTGAAGTTCTTCCAGCCACTTTTGTAGCTTCTTGTCAGCGAAGTTGGTGCCGTTATCGCTCACCAAATTCTGGGGAAGTCCAAAACGACAAATAATAAATTCCCAAATAAATTTTTTGATATGTTTTGCGGTTGTTTGGGCTAAGGGTTTTGCTTCTATCCACTTGGTGAAGTAGTCGATGGCGACCACTAGAAATTGAACGTTCCCTGCTGCTGTGGGAAATGGGCCTGTCACATCGATGGCCCACTTCTGAAATGGCCATGAAGAGGTGACTGGAACAAGTTCATTCTTCGGGCGATGCGTGTTGGGTGCGTAGAATTGGCAAGACCTACACTTTCTGATGTATGCCAGTGCATCCGTATGCATCCCCGGCCAAAAGTATCCTGCGTTATTTAGCTTAGCTACGACAGCGCGTGGACCTGCGTGTACTCCACAGATGCCCTCGTGCACTTCCCTTAGGAGGTAGCCAGCATCTTGGTTGTCCACGCATCTTAGGAGTGGGCCAAGAAAATTACGCCTGTAAAGGATGTCATCGATGAGTTGATAGTTCAGTGCTTTACAGCGTATTTTTCTTGCCTGTGTTTTTGACTCTGGTAGTATACCCGCCGCAAGGTAATTTATTATTGGTGTCATCCACGTTTCTGTGCCGGTTTGGATGACACAGATTTCCTTGTGCGGGACTGATGGTGCTCCAAGTAGTTCAATGTGGATGTCCTTTCCCAAGTGGGTGAAGGCTAATGATGCAAGCTTGCTTAATGCATCCGCAGATTTGTTTTCGCTACGCTTGACGTGTATAACCTTACAATCGTTAAATCGCGCATAAGGGTTTTTGCTTGTGCGAGGTACAAGGCCATTGTGTCGTTCACGGCCGTGTACGTCCCGTTTATTTGGTTGGCTACTAACATGGAATCCACGTGGGCTTCCAAGTTTTTCACTCCCATCTTACGCGCAATTCTCAGCCCGGCTAAGAATGCTTCATACTCCGCTTCGTTATTCGTACTTGGAAAATCCAGTCGAATAGCGTAAGTGTATTCCTGGCCTGCTGGGTTGGTTAGTTTCAACCCTGGGCCTGAACCTTCGTTGCTGGCTGCTCCATCAGTGTAGAGTCGCCAGACATCATCGATATCCTGTGCTGGAGAGGGTTGAGCCTCCTCCTGGCACTCTTTCTCCCGCAAAGCGGGGACTTCTGCAATAAATTCGGCCAAGACCTGGCCTTTTATGGCTGGTCTCGGCTTGTACTTTATCGCATATTCTCCCAATTCTATCGCCCATTTGGCTAGGCGTCCTGACAATTCGGGTTTGCCTAGAACGTTTGCGAGTTTGAAGTTGGTGAGAATGGTGATTGGGTGACCTTGGAAATATCGTCTTAGCCTGCGTGAAGCCTGTACAAGTGCTAAGACTAATTTTTCCAGGATAGAGTACCGGGTTTCTACGTCTGTTAGGACACGGCTAACATAGTAGATTGGCATCTGGATGCCTTTTCG
This sequence comes from Bidens hawaiensis, assembly GCF_021521415.1. Taxonomy (NCBI): domain Eukaryota; kingdom Viridiplantae; phylum Streptophyta; class Magnoliopsida; order Asterales; family Asteraceae; genus Bidens; species Bidens hawaiensis. The sequence goes on from NW_027506032.1 coordinate 39,666, forward strand.
CTCTACTAGCAGGACGGCCCCGGTTGCTCTATCTGTGGCGGAAAGGTATAGGATTAATTCCTCCCCCGCTTCTGGTGCTGTGAGCGTTGGGAGTTCGATCAAGCGTGACCGAATTTCCTGAAAAGCTGCTTCCGCTTCTGGTGTCCAGCGGAAGTGCGTTTTCTTTAAACAGTTTCTCAATGTTGACACGAATGGGAACGACCTATCCGCATGGTTTGCCAAAAAGCGGTTAAGTGCGACTAGGCGTCCATTCAGTGTCTGAGCTTGCTTGATGGTAGTAGGTGATTCCATTTTGATAACGGCTTCGACCTTTTCAGGGTTCGCTCTGAAGCCATCTTTAGTAACAATGACTCCTAAGAACTTCCCTTCTTCCATCCCAAAGGAACACTTGCTCGGGTTGAGCTTCATGTTTATCTTTCTGAGCGTGTTGAAAGTTTCTTCGATGTCTTTCAACATCGTTTCTGGGTCAGTGCTTTTGATGACCAAGTCATCCATGTAGACTTCCAAGTTCCTCCCAATTTGGGCATGAAACTCTTTGTCCATCAGGCGTTGGTATGTGGACCCGGCATTCTTAAGTCCGAATGGCATCATTTGATAACAAAATGTGCCATCGGGCGTCCGAAATGCGGTTTTGTCCTGATCGTCAACGGCCATGTGGATTTGATGGTACCCCTTATAGGCATCAAGGAAGCATTTAAGGCGAAACGGTGCTAACGAATCTACCTTAAGATCAATTTCGGGTAACGAGTAACAATCTTTGGGGCATGCTTTGTTTAAGTCTTTGAAATCTATGCACATGCGCCATTGTTTGTTAGACTTCGGTACCATGACGGGATTTGCAACCCATGTTTGATATCTGCTAACGCGTACGATGCCCGCGTCAAGGAGTTCATTGACTTGGGTTCTACACGCGTTAGCTTGTTCCGCCCCCATTACTCTGCGCTTTTGTATGACTGGCGTAAAAGCCGGGTCACACTTGAGCTTATGCTCTGCCTTACTTCGAGGTACACCAGTCATGTCAGCTGGTGTCCAGGCGAAGATGTCAGCGTTTTTATGTAGTAAGCGTTTGAGTAAGGTGCGCGTAGGATCAGTGACTGTTGGGCCAATGGTAACAGCCTGGTCAGGGTATTTGCCATTGAAGGCCCATTCTTCTGGTTCGGTGATGGTTGGTTTAGCCATCTTTGGTTTGGGTTTTGATGAGACAGATGCGATGCATACCTGGGGAATACCGGTGATCATCGCTACACCCTCAGCTGTTGGCCATCCCATCATGCCGTGGACTGAAGATACCACGGCATTGAATCTTGCCATCCAGTCTCTCCCGAAGAGAATGTCGTATGTGTGGTGTTGCTTCCTCATTACGACAAAGTCCACGTCTTCTGTGCGGGAGTGTTTCCCGTCTGTGAGAATGACGGGGAAAGATAGGATACCCAGGGGGGTGTTTGTGCTGCCGTCGAACCCTTCCATCGAGGCGTAGACCGTTTCCAGGCATTCCTTGTCTTCGTCGTCTAGCTTGTCGAAGAACTGCCTGTACATAACCGTTGACGAGGCGCCGTTGTCAGCAAGAGTGCGGGAAGTGATGTAGTGCCCCAGCTGGCTTTTGATGACGATAGGGCCTTCTTTGCTGGGTCCTCCTGGCACTCGCGGGAAGCGCACCTCAGCTTCCTTCCACGCGCATGGTTCTGTCGTTCGTCTTTTTCTTCCTCTGACGTTACTATGAACCATGTGGATGCTGATGTCAACGGGCTTTCGTCCGTTGCTTTTGTATCGGTTATCATTCTTCCCTCCATTCTTGATTGATGCCAAAAGGTGTGTAAGTTTTCCATCCTTGTCGAATGTTTCAACAATATCCCTCAAGGATATACACTCCTCAGTGGTGTGACCCTTTGTCCCGTGGAAGTCACAGGATTTGCTCTGATCCGCGTTATGTCGCTGCCGGACCATTGGAGCTTTTGGCCATGGGAGTTTTTCGGTGGCAAATATCTCCGTGACGCTTTTGGTGAGTGGCGTCCACCGGGGGTTTCGGCTTGATGGGTGCGTGTTATCCCTTCCGCCTACTAGAGGGCGAGAGCTGGATGATGTGTCAAAGTTTACCCTTGACTGCCAAATACCTAGCTTCCTCTTTTTGTTTTGCCGGGCGGTCCGGACGTTGTTTTCTCTAGTCCTCTGCGTGTAGAGGTTTGTACTCTGGGGAAGATCCCTACCCAGTTGCTTCTCCGTTTCGGCAAAGCGCTTGGCCGCCGTCATGATGGCATCCCATGTGGATGGCATGCCGTCTTTACCTGTCAACGTGCGGATAAGCTCTGGGTATTCGGCGCCATGGATGAAAGCGGCGCGAACAAGATCTTCGCTTATGGTGCCCAGACTCAGCTTTTTCGAGTTGAAGCGAGTGATGAAGTCTAGTAAAGATTCATCCTCTTCTCTAACGCAGTTGAGGATCGTCCACTGCTCTTCAGTATACTTTCTTTGTTGACTGAAGTGTTGGGTGAACTTCTGCTGGAAGTCTGCCCAATCGTAGATGTGGTGGACCAGTAGACGGTCGAACCACGCTCTGGCTGCCCCAACAAGCGTCATTTGGAACATGTAACACCACGTGGGTTCCGTCCAATTGCTGACGGTTGACCCCGCTATGAATCTGTTCAAATGATCGTCTGTGTCAGATATACCATCATATGTGCCTATGTTGGACATTTGTTTGGCACTTTTCGGGACAATTGCTTCCGCAATGTCCCTTGCAAATTTGGACGTTCCCGCATTTGCAACAGTTGGTCTGAAGGTTTTAGAGAAGTCACGTGGGTTTCCCTCCGCGTTCCTTGGTTTGAAGGTTTCTCCAAAATTCCTTCTCGGTTGGAAGTCCATTTCCTTGCGCTTCCCTTTCGCCCTATGACGAGGGTTTGCGTCACTGTCGGACTCCTCCCGATCATCGTCCAAGTACTCGCACTCATTGCTCATGTTGAGCTGTTGTCGAGTGCTTCCGAATTCGTCAGCCTGTTGGAGTGAACGTAAGCGTTTATCCAACTCAGCTTGGAATTCCTTCTGACGTGCTTCCGCCCACGCTTTAACTTGATCAAGTGTTTGGCGGGGGAGCCTCGTCTGTTGTCTCTCCAACTGGGTATCGGTGAATCCCAGTGAATGATTGTTTACTGCACTTGCCCCGGCTTGGGTAACCGGGGTAGTGTTCGTAAAAATTGTGTACTCGCCAGTGTTCCCCCCAGTAGCTGGGGTTGTGGTTACCGGAGTTTCTTGGTCACTCGTTGGCCTTGGCATCGGAGTAACCTTAACCATCTTTCCAGAGGTTTGAAAAAACTGAAAAAGAATTAGTTCTAGCTTTTATGCACGGATGGCGCCAATGAAGAAACACTAAGTGACCCCGGCAAATTACGGATAATCTTAGGGTCAAGTAGATGTTTCCCACGAGGGTTAGGTCCGGCAAAGATGGTTATTCTTCTGATGACCTGCAAAACAGACACCGTGAGCTCGTCACTGAGAAGGGGGGGTACTTCCTTGTGACCACCCTCCGGCGTGAGAATCAGACTAGATTGCTCTGAATATAAGTGTATATTAAGAGAAATAGCTAGAGCAGATAAGATATGTGATGGTATCAGATAAGATGTGAGAGTATATGATAAGATGATCATACCGTTCCAAGGTGTTGGAGTATTTATAGCCGAAGGTAGGTTTCCAAGCAGGTACAGCCAGCTGTATAATATTCCTTTTCTACCAACTGTGGGCTAGGCACGTGCCATGCTGGTGGTTGGTGGGTAGGCAGCGGCTGATAGTGACATGGCCGGCTGTGTACTATTCCTTTCCCACCAACTGCAGGCTATGTACGTGCCACGATGAGGGTTGGTGAGTAGGCAGCGGCTGATAATGACATTTTGTACTAGAGCGTGCTACTCGTCGTACTGTTGTCAGTGAGCTGTCACCCTGTGATTGGTTCATGGGCTGCTTTGGTCAGATCTTGTCTATTTTGTCCATACCTTGGCAGGTATAGTACAAAAGATCCTCCAGAAGCGTACGGACTGGCTCATTTGGGCGGGAGTATTCCCGGCTTGCTCATTCCTTCTTCAGGTGACATTACTGAATTATTGAGAGTTAGTGCCTTGTGCGTGTAGCCTTACTATTAGTGCGGGTAGCCTTCCCTGATGGCTTGTATCTGCAGCTGTGGGAACAGGCGGGGTACTTCACCATTGGGAGGCTTTTCCTGCGGGAACAGCTGGCGTACTGCGCGTAAGGTCTTCATCTCTCTGAGCATGGTGGGTCCTGCGGAACCAGTTGGTATTTGCGCAGACGTCCCTCTTCAAGGTAAGTCTTGCGGGTCCAACTGGGCTCTGCTGGGACCTACCTCTTCACAATAGCTAGTGATAAACCTGTACACTCCAGCGAGGACGTGGGAATTCAGTAGGATAAAAAGAATGTGAAGAAAATAAACCTAAAAATCTAGGAAAGTTAATAGAAAAGGCATTAAAAGGATCGATTTAAATAACCTGTAGATTTTCTTTTTGAAACAACTAACTTTATAACACCCACGATTAACAAGTATGTAAAGGGGAAACAAAAACCAAAATTACATAACCAAAAACAAGTTTTTTAACCAATCAACAAAGTTAGAAAACATATTCTCGCTTTAAAATACCTACTAGAATACCATAAAACTGAATAATTAATAATATCATCAAAGATAGAATGACGCTTATTTAAACCTGTAGCAAATATCATGTCGTTTCAATGCTTTCAATCACCCACCAAGTAGTTATGATAATAACATCCATGCTCAATCTTCTTTCTTTACTAATGGTAATTGTATCGATCCAAAACGTCAAATTCAAATAAGCCAAAAATGAAGGAAAAGTCACCTCAAGCTAACTCGTCACCTCATTCCAAATCTGAACAACCACATTACAATCTCCAACACATGCTCAGTTGTCTTAGTATGTTTTGAGCCAAATAGTCGAAGGAATGTCCAAACCACGGTTACATAAATTTATCTTCATAGGAATATGATCCAAAAGAACTCTCTATGCGAAAATGTTAAATTTCCTGGGCAACATTCGGTTCCACCTGGTACGAGTTTCCGCCTTCGTGTGCAATCATTTTTTAATCGATTTAATTGAAAATTCATTTTCTAACTCCAATTCCCAATTCTAACAATCCGAATCTTATTTAAATAAACATGTTGAATATTATAAGTTAAGATTTCTCATCCCCCCCCCCCCCCCCCCACACACACACCCGCCCCACCCTAATAGGTCGAAGCCATGACCACTTCCATACCCCATTCACCAGCCGACTACCTGATAAATATATTTTTTTTATCATTCTCTAACCTAAATAAACAAGGAAATATTTCATTAAGAAGTTGACCACCTAACCAATATTCCTTCCAAAACAACGTAGAACCACGGTTTCACATCTTTCTCTGAACTGTAGACACGGGTATAATATCTTATAGTGAATAACAATTGATGATTTAACAATATGATTCCAGACGCCACTTCCACTACCCACGTTTGAAGCATCCCTAAAACCGGTTCCTCCACATGGATGGATTTTATTGCTTTAACCCAAAGCGAATTCGAATTATATTCGACAACTTATACATTAATGTTCAAACGACGATAAAAATAAGCAATTCGTACGATTAAGTAAACATATCTAAAGGTAAAAGTTAGTGATGCGTGCGTGCGTGTGGTATAAAATATAAAAGGATGGAATGAGTTGCTTTTGCACAAGATCGTGTTTTAAATTAATAAAAGCGATTTCTACAAAGACTAAACACACACAAAATAGGCAAGTGTACCTATCGTATATGTAGAATAGTATTAGTAAGAACCAAGTATCGATCCGTGGACACAAATGTTTCTAATAATAAATCGTTGTTTTACTTTAATCGGAGGTTTTAATCATTTTGGAGTTAGTTTTTGAACTTTTTTTAAAATATAAATACTTATATATAATATATAGGTGACCAAGACAAAAGATTCTAAACGAGTTGTTCAATTATGCAAAGGTATAAGATCAAGAATCCACTCTATTTTAGCATTGATAATTAATATTTAAACATGTGATAAACTTGACGTAGCAATATATGATAGATAGCTCCTTAAACCTTAAGTGAGCATCTTTGGCAGTAAGAAGGTAACGTGTGTGACAACTGCCCAAATCCGACCCGACCCAGGTACCCGTTTTCGGATCCGATTTTAAGATTTAAAATTTGATTATAATCTTTATAAATTTATCACATATATATATATTACTAATAATAATAATGATAATGATAATAATTCCTTTCCGCCGTCCCGCCCCTTTTTCTCTCTTGTCGCCGTCCCGCCCCTTTTTCTCTTAACTCTTTGCTTGTCCTTTGGTTCTTCCCGCCTAAGGATGTCTGCGCAGCTCCACGCGCCAGACTCCCTACAAGGAAGCCTGCGTGAAGACCAGCTGTTCCTGCGATACGCGAGACGAACTGTTCCCGCGGCGCGCAAAGGATTGTAGTTCTTCCCGCGGTGCGCTAAGGATTGTAGTTCTTCCCGCGGCGCGCAAAGGATTGTAGTTCTTCCCGCGGCGCGCTAAGGATTGTTCTGTCTGCCTTCGCCCTCGCGCACTCAAGCCTTCTCGCGCTAGACACTTAAGTCTTTTCTCCAGTTTAAGCCAGCCTGTATGCTTTTGAAATATCTTATCTTCTGTGCTATACCTGCCAAGGTATGGGCACAGTAGGCCAGATCTGACATCTGTCCGAAAAGTCACTTTCGGCGCAGCTTGCTTACCAACCCTCTTGGTTGTCAGAAAAAGTAACTGGCATAATCTTTTAAAATCTTCTTTTCCATGTCTTGAACAGTACTTTGACTGACCCCTCCCATGCTATGAACAGTAACCTGTCAGCCTTCCCCATCCCCTGCAGCTGCCACCATATCTTTTGCTTTTGCTTTTGATATCTTTTGCCTTGATTTGATAAGATCTTTTTCCCCAATTCTAGGGATGTGTTCCCTAGGGTTTTCCTATAAATAAAACTAATTTCTTGGATAATTAAACACTACACTCAAACACTTAAACACTCCCCAAAATCTTTCTCCCTTACTCTCAGCCGAAGATCCTCAGCGACGCCTCCACTCCCCTCTTTGCAATCCGTCTTCTCTTCTTTTCTGCCCAGAAATCTCGGTAAATATATAATTTGTTTAAGTGACTTGCATATATTCAAGACATAAAAACCAATCGTTAAACCAATAACCTCTTATTTATAGGTTAACGTTCGCTTGTTTAAAAGTTGGTTCTTACGTTATCTTTCAACGCACCTTTTACAAGTGAGTAATCTCGTACCTAATCCCCTTTTATTTTTAACGTTTTGGGATGTTCATGTGTTCGTACAACTTGAGTCTTAAACTTGTTTATGAAATTATTTGCGCAAAACCCATGTGTTATGGACGTTTACTAGTGTTGTATATTTGTATGTGTTGATCATTAACCGCTTTGATCGGCCTATTCCGAAGTTTTCATGGATCCATTAGATAAACACGGGAGACCTATTGTTACGATTTTTCTTGGTTTGTTTGCACATACACGAATGATTATTTGTTTTTGCTCGATTTGGAGCACGCTATGAACTATGAGCTATGATCTATTTAGGCTTGATCACAATCTGTTTACACACTATGTTGAACACCAGTTATACACATGTTGCGCGCAGTGCTTTGTTATTATCTATTTATATCTATTAAACTTGATTTCTCACCGACACGCAAGTGTTGACGTTTTATTTTAACACATTGTTCAGGTTTGCTGTAGCTGCTTTTGGAAACTCGAGGACACGTAGGATGTTTTCTTTTACTTTGGACCTAGTTTAAAATATAACAAGACAAATTTATGTATTTGAATATTATGAGTTATGATATGTGATTTATGTTACTTTATGGTGTGTTATGCGCATGCGCAATGAAATGTATTTATTAAATATTGACACCCAAATAGTGTCACGAGTAATGAAACAATTCGTAGCGCCCCGATGTATAATCCGCCATCGGTCGGGGTGTTACAACGTGCGCATTTTAAAGTCCACCATTTCCTAATGTTACGTCACCTCAATGATGTCAATTTAAGTTGGCAAGTAGTTTCGTAAAGTAGAAAGATTAGGATTGACTCCGATTTCTCAAATACTAATTCTAACAACTTCGGGTGGTTGTAGTTTAGTCACACAACCTCCTCTTGGTTGATTTATGTAGGTTATAATTACACATTCAATTAACATATGATTTCTTTAGCTAAAATGATATCCTAAGCAAAGCTATTTTCGGATTACCAAGACTTAGAAAAATACATCATAACTTATATCTCATCATTTCTAAGTACAATATAAGGATCCATGTTTCGATAATGTATCAAAGTATTTCTATCTTTCAAGAACATGAATCGATCATGAACGATTGCCAATGGAATTGACAACCACCAACTTTGAATTAGTGATTTAAGATGGTGAAACATTTCTCATCAAAAGATAATTGTAATATAACCATGTACTTTACTAGACTACATCACATGTCTTGATTAATTATCAAGTAAAACAAAGCTTCTTCATAGATTTTAGATGGTAAAAGGAGTTTAGCTCATAATGAGCATGATGATAAACATTAAGATGAATGATGATACCAAATACATGATTAAACTTGGAACAATCTAACCAATTATAGATGAATCTTCCTTCTTAATGATGGTAATGATGGTTAATGATGATGGTTGATGGTGATGGCCTCCAAGCCTTCAAACTCTTCACTAAGTCTTCTATGTGAGTGTTAGTGTGTGTTTTTATAAGTGAAAACCGGATAGAACTCTTTTCAAGGCACACCAAATGAGTGCAACATGAGCCACTATTTATAGGCAATCTGGAGTGAGAAGCACGGCCCCGTGCTTTTTAGTGACATGTGCTGATAATTATTTTTGTCGTTTCTGGAAGGTAGGCACGGCCCCGTGCTTCCTAAGGCACGCCCCCGTGCTTTTAGTGACATGTGCTAATTCTTTTTGTCGTTTCTGAGAGATAAGCACGGCCCCGTGCTTCCAAAAGCAAGGCCCCGTGTCCAGCTGTTCACTATTTTGTCTTTTCTTGTAGATTTTTTTGTCTTTTCTGAAAAGTGACCAGAAGCACGGCCCCGTGCTTCCAAAAGCACAAGCCCGTGTTTCCCAAAAGCACAACCTCGTGTTTCCAAAAGCATAGCCTCATGTTTCCTGAAGCACAGCCCCATGTTTTTCTGTTTTCTTTGGTTTTTCTTTGTTTTTTCATTCGTTTCTTCGTTTGAGGCTTGGATTCACCTGAAAATACATTTTAACATGATAAGTAGTTATTTTAACTATATTATACGATAGAAGTTGCAGTTTTTAGAGATTATTTGATGCTAAAAAGATGTATATTTTTATATACATCAGTTAGCTACAACTATAATAAATAAAGTGAAAAATAATTAAATATATAGAAAATAAAAAAAAAAAAGAATATTAGTTAAAAGAGTAACTTTATTTAATTTCAATAGAAGTGTGATAACTTTTTTAAAGGATAGAAGCATCAATGGGTTAAAATTGGTTAAGACATTGAATTACTAAAGTTCAAAAGACCATCACAAGTAATCACAGTCACAACTCTACCAAACTTCAGTGTAAAAGTAATTAACTCACATGAGGCAACTCTAAAAACAAGTTAAAGAAAACAAAACACAAAAAGGAATTATAATTAGCCAATGAGTATTAAACAATGTTCACACTCTTCCTAAACTTTATAGTTATAGAATACATGTTATAACTTTATAACAAAATATTAAAATATTGTAATACCGTCTTTATTGTTCTCATCACGAAGTGGCGTTTAAGAGTTTTTAGCATTACTTGCATAAGATTATGTGTAGTCAAAAAGCTTCATCATTGGGCATTTTACGTCATGTGACGTTTAGTCAGAGTTTTGACTTTTTGAAAAAAAAAAGGTGTGGTCAAAATGTCTGGAGGGGGCGTTTTGTATTTTTATTTTTATTAGTAAAACTAAAGAAAGCAAAAGGAAAAGGACAAAAAGAAAAGAAAAAAAAAGAAGAAAAAAAATCAAAAAACGTTGTGTACACAACTCTCCCTTCAAAAAGCCTACCCAAAAAGCCAGGGGGCAGTGTGTCACAACGTGTGACGACTACGAATGGTCTAATTGCATTCACCATTTCATGCTCATTACAAAGTTCAAGATTAATTTGTTAATACCTTCACAATAACACATTACATGTACCTAAGATTATACCGCTATTATTTCCACGTCTCGGTATCGTCCCCACGACATGTTAGGACTTTTAATAACAACATTTTGAAAATTTAAGTGTATGTATATGATGAATCACCATATTATGGGAGAGAGAAATGATGCAACTAGATGGTCTCATGACAATCTTATATATCACAATTTAATATAATAAGTGTTTTTCAACGACTCTTAATCTACTACTATTAAGTATTAACAACCTATATATATATATATTTTTTTGGAACGTCCAACTAAGTAACGTCGGGAACTCTGTACGCGGCTCCATTGGCTAAAGGTAGCCCAAGTCAACTACGAGTCAAGACAGACGGAACCCCTAGCGGTCCACCTATTAAGGGATTCAGGGGATAAAACCCGACCCCACGCCCGCCAAATAGCACGACAGCGAAGAGCCGATAAAACCGGGTGAGATCAGGACTCGAACCCTGACAAACCAGGGTCATCTCTCGAACCCTGACAACCTATACTTATACTTGTTGCATTTGAATCCTGGATTGTATGTTTATTAAGATTCTCATAATTTTTAATCTCAATTTGACTATGTATTAAATGTGTGTGTCTGATGATATTATTTAGAGTTAATTATGTCGTCATTGCCAACGGTTTTTAAAAAAGTAAAAACAATTGCGAATTAAGGTTTTCACGTAACATATTTGAATAGTATGTTTTATTTACTTTTTATAATACATTTGGGTACTAAAACTAACCGACATTTAAACTTAATTGAGAAGTCCCTCATATGTCTAACACGTGAGGGTATCTTCATCGATTTTGTATTGAGTTGCCCAAATAATTTTTTTATTAAAGATAAATAGCTCCTTTGAAAAATCTTGCTCATATTCGTCATAATTCCAACCGTCGTTCAAGAACTAACGAAGCGTCAATTATGATTGTAATATGTGGTTAATCCGAAGGGATAATTTCGGTTTTGAATACGAAGATACTGATATTTTGTTTCAAGGATTTATGTTGAACTTTTTTTTTGGTCTTCGTCGTCTTTCAACGTAATCAAACAAAAAATTAATAAAAAGGTTAAAATGTTTAAGTATTCTTATGATATATTCCTAATCGAACTCATCCATTTGAATTAACTTCATATTACGATCAAATTATCCGAACCCGACTCATTGTCATCTATAGTCATTTTAATGATTTATGAACTAGCTAACTCGTTTGCTTATTAAAGTTGTAAAGGTTAGGGAACCTCCATGTCATCCCAAAGAAAGCATGGATATTTGTATGTCATCTAAGGACGAGTCTGTTTTCCTTCGAGAAATCGATGTTGCGTGGCTGATTATTTGATATTTGCGTGTTAGATATAATGCCTTTAAATAAGTAACACAAATAATATTAATGATGTCATTGTATCTCTTTACATATGGTTTGTCTTCACTTAAAACGATTCTACCTTAACTTTTTACATGGTTTCTACCTCTTCTTTTCTTTGTGTTTTTAAAAGTAAATAGTAAAATGAGTTCAAACAAAAAAGACACGTGAAAAAATAATGGGGGTTTATAGGATTTTTTTTTCAAACAACTTTTATTAAAACAACTAACAAGATTTTAGAGGCCCCGAAACAACACACCAAAAAAACAAAGTTATACTAGTCGCCACACGGCGTAGACTTAAACGTAGACCCACTTTTGATTCAAAGATATCCCCAAAATTTATGTTTTTCATCACTTGAATTTTAATTAAGATCCTGCAGACAATAATAATTCATATTTATGGTTTATGTATTTTTTTTAACTTTTACTTTATGTGTCATGGACAGTAGCGGATCCAGAAATTTTTTTCGGGTGGTGCACTACTTTTAGATGTTTCAATTTCATAGAGTTAGGTATAAAAAATTTAGGGTCGGTTTGAGGTTCGGGTCGGTTCAATAGTTCGGGAACAGTTCATTACATAATAAAAATACGATAAATAATAAAAGAGACACCGTCATTAGAAATTAAAAAACACATAATATCAATACAATAGTCTTTACGAATTAAAAAAAAATACTTATAGTTGTTCCCAACGAGATCGTTGCATTACTTCTTCAACCGAAACTTGTTAGAAGAATCGTTCATGTATTCATCACCCATCCTATTATGCAAATCCGTTTTCACATTCTTCATTGAAGAAAAACATCTTTCAACACTTGTCCGTTGCAACCGTAACTTGAAGATGATGATCCAATGTTTGATGGTTTACTTTGAAAATATCTCTTCATATTCAAAATACCTCCAAATTAACAATTACAAACTAACAAATTTAAAACTAAGAAACTAACAAAACTAACAAATTAAAACCAACAGTCTAAGAAATTAAAACTAAATTTAATAAATAACTTAACAATCAAGAACAATTAGCATTTAACAAAAAAACCAAGAACAATTAACATTTAACAATAAATGTAAACTTACCTTCAAAGTTCAAAGTGGGAGGATTCGAGGGTCAGACTGACGGGGATGGTGGAGATGCGCCGGCGGACTGATGGGGACGGCGGTAGGTTTGAAGTCTGAAGAGACCAAGAAGATGGGGCTGGAGCTGGGGCTGCAGAGAAGCGCTGTGTGGTGTGGCTGGTTATGTTATGATAAAACCCTAACTGATGTTAGGGTAAATTAGTAAAAAAAAAAAAGTCAAAATCCGGAATCGAACCTGTGACCCAAAGGTCACAAAACCAACATGCTACCAGCCAGACAATCAATTAATATGTTAATGAAGTGGTTCTTTTCTAATTTATAGGGTTGTTCCTGTATTATTTTTTATACATAAATACACCATTATTTCGGAACTCGGGTGGTTCTTAGGAACCACCCATTTTAACCGTAGATCCGCCCCTGGTCATGGACAATTCTAATCTAATGGATAAGTAATTATGTCCGTCTCTAGTGAATAATAAACTGATTTTTAATTGCAATCATAAAATTGTAAATTTTTTTTTTACATAAGCTAAAGTTAGTGACAATCAGATGTTACTTCTCTATCAGAGTGTGATCGTCATTTACATTGAAAATGAAAGTCGTAAATATCAGTGACTAAATTACGCTGCAAATATATATCGTGCAATATGTTATATTTTGAACTATTAAAACAAAATTAGCTAAAGATATAAGCGAAAACAAGTATTTGTATAATTTATACATATAATAAACAAAATTATAAATATTCAATTTCCATAAATACATCAACAGAGTAGTAATTTTATGGACATCAAATGGATGTTTTGGGTAATTCATGTCTGAAAATTTTAAGGTTTGAGAGGAGCCGTCGAAGAAAACACAAAAACAAAGGACTGAAGGTTTGCCATACACGTGTCCTTAGGACAACTATTCACATGTGGTGTTCCCTTGAGTTAGGTGGCATACTGGCATGTGCAATTTCTGTTGTTTTTTGTCGTTAGTCCATGGAGAATTGACAAATGTCAATTATGTCCCCACTAATTTGGCTTTATATAAACCCCCATTAGTTTTGCCAACATGTCTTATCTTATGCTTATATTTATAAATTATCCAATTCCACATGTCCCAATCGCCTTTAGAATTTATATAAACCCCCCATTTTCTTAGAGCACCCACAACGCTCGTTTAGTAGGTGTTACCCAAGTGATGTGACAGACAGACGGAAGAGGAGGGAAGGAGGAGGAGCGTCATGGAGTAAGGTCCGGTTGGGGGAGTTTGGGGTTGCGGACGGGTAGGGTGGGTCCCCTCTCTCAAATACACACATATTTTAATAATTTTTAAAGGGTTGTGAATGTTTGATATCGTGAAAAAACGTTGGGTGGTTAAGAAAAATTTGAATATGATGTGACGATGATGTGGCCGACGGTTTGTGCACGTCCAACTTTATGAATGTTGTTATTCACATTTCTCTTTCTTAGAGCATTCACGTTAATTTAACGAATTTTTTCTCTGAATTTACTTTTTCTACAAATCCGCGACTCCTTGAGAATATGATTTTATAGTTTTAAGTCACAATGAGCCATGTTACACAACTATTCACACATTTAAACTCTTAAATCTTCTATAAATTTGCATTTCATTCCATCTAATATGACATACAACATATGTGACTAACTAAAGTTATGTTTTGTTAAAAGGTCGTATTCGCACAACTTAGTAGATATGCGGATTAACTCGTTTTCCAATAATTTATGTTTTATTTTATTAAATAAATTATGTTTTATGTCATAAACTAAATTGATCGAATATATAATCCCAAAGTTTAAAAGTTATATAACGTGACAAAATATTTTACAATTCAAGTGTATTATGGGTTGTAAAATTGTAATTTAAAATATTATTATGAAAAACAAATAATCATGTTAGACGATCTTATTCGTATCAACCCGTTATTACTTGTATCGGGCTAGACCCGTCAACCTACGAGCATGATCTATGTAACACCCTTCACGTTGGATGCTTGTGGCAAACGTGGTGGCCTGTGGGACGGGTAAGGATTGGAGAAGGGCACCCGTGAAGGCGAAGGTGCAAAGCCCATGAGAAGAGCACCTTCAAACGATGTGTGTGTGTGTGTGCGCTCGTGTGTGTGGGGGGGGGACTCTAAACTATGAATAAGTCCGAATACTTGAAATCGGATGAGAAATGTGAATATGACAGGCAAGCCGTCAATGTGGAGGGAAAGAAGACACGTAAACCGTCTAATCAGAGAAGATCTATGCTAACAATTTTTGAAACAAAATTGATTTTCTAAAATTTTTACTTTTTGCACGTTTTAAAATACGTTATGTATGACAAACTAATTTACCACTTTTAATATTTTGTTTATTATAGATATATATGACACACACAAATGAGAGTTTAAAAAGGAAGAAAATTCATACGATAATAACATAGTTACTTAAATGTTTTACTAAAGTCGTTCAAATCTTTATTTTATTTTTCTGTAGTAACTTAACATTGATTAGATGCTTTAGTCTTATAAAAAAAATTATACAAAATTTTTTTTATTAATTCATTGGTCTAATTTTAATGGTGTTTCAAACTATTTATATTATAATATTAGTTTTATAAATAAATTAATTTAAAGTAGGAGTTAATAGTGAAAAAACTCACTAAATGCTTATGATTGTTTACATCAAGTAAAAAAATCATATTAAATAACAACTAACATTCATATATGTTTTATTCAGGTTACTTAATTTCAAGTTAAATATGATTTAATTTTTATTGAAATAATGCTAAAGATTAAATCCTTTTAAAGAAAAACAAAGTTTCTAAGTGTAATGATGTATTTGTGAATTTGGTTAGCAAACTTCAAGTAAATGATATATTAGCCCAACCATATGTTTATTATAAGTGTTTAACACATGGAGGTAATTATATAATTACATAAGACAAAATTAGAGAATGAGATAAGGACTTAAATTGCACAAGTCAAAGTGTAATTTGTTAATTGTTTTTTATTCATTATTTACCATATTCGTAATTTCGCATACGGCATATGAATATATATATTTTAAATGCACATAACGTGACTTGATTCTCTTCTTCAGTTCTACCAATCATACTTGCTTTTTGGCCGGCAAATTTACAAGCTTAATTAATCAGATGTTTTATATAAAGCTAGCCAAGGAAATAATACAATGCACAAGAGTGTTGAGAACATGAATCTTACAAAATCTAGCTTTATTTACAAAATAAAGCTACCCAACTCTATGAAATCGTAACATCCTTATACATAGTTCTATAAATAAACCTTACAAAATCTAATATGACCCTTACAAAAACTCAAAAGTCAAAACACAGGACAACATACGTGAAACCGGAAACACCTGAATATATATATTTTTTTACTCGTACAGGGCATTCGAAATCTCGAAGACGCCCTATGTTAGTTTATCTGTAACTACATCATAACTTCAAATCATATTCCAAATCTTATAGAAATGGATATTGTTTACTGATCGAAAATTAAGTATCCATAGCTAAAAGGCAACTTAACGTGATAATGTATTCCCGTTCTTTAAAATCCGGGCATGCATACATGTATAATATTCAGAAACACCCAACCTTTTTTTCATAAGCACCCCAATGTTTTAAAAACTGGTTCAAACCGGCCAGTTGAACCGGTTAAACCGAATTTTGCATCGCAGGCCGGTAATTTGAACCCGGTATATTTGGCTGGTTTGCTAAACATCATACCGGCGGTTTTTTACTAAAATACCGGGTTTACCGGCAAACCGGTTTTTAAGTACGAGAATTTTTTATATTTGCGACAATATTTTTTCAAAATTACTTTAACCCAACAATTAACATCCAAACGTGTAAACTTTAGGACTATTTTTTTTATAATTGAGTGTTTTTGTATTAATTTTTTAATATATATTAACTTTTGAATTATTTTTTTGTTTTGGAATCATTTACTTTTGGGTTATTTTTGAGTTAAAATTGCATTTATAAGAAACTATAAGGTAAATTTTTCAACCGGCTGAACCTTCCGGTATAACCCGGTTCAACCGGTTGTGCCATTTTTTAGCTCAATCCGGTACAAGTAAAATACCGGTTTTTAAAACATTACCCCTTACATATATATTAAATTATTATTAAGAAAAGAATATCAGAAATAAGGGATTACTAATAACAAATGATATACTAGTCCTTATTTAAATTATGTTTATTGTTTAGTTAACAAGTGTATAGAAAATATCGTCATAGTGGTTAAAATAAGACTAAAATTATAAGTGTTTGTTTTAGGAGTAGGTGTTAAACATACATAAAATAAATCAAAAAGAAAAAGTCACGAAAGTAACTATTTTTTAAGACTTGAATCACATCTTTAGTCATGTAAAAGATTTTTTACGTCTATAGCTTTAAGTTAAGTGAACTTACTTGCATACAAGCTAAACTCTTATAGTCGCACATCATTCATATGCAAACCACAACTTGTATGTACTTTTCACTAATGCATGTTTAGCAAATGTAAATTCTGATTAAATAAAATACAGTGTGAGTTGATTTGCATCGATTATGAATGTTGTTTATGATTATGACATGGAGTTTGAAAACGAGTCGCTGTCTTTAATTCATAACTTAATAATTCATTTAAGTTGAACCACATTGTTCAAGTTCGTGCATTCTCTCCTTTAAAAGGTATATAAGTTGCTTTGACTTTATTAATTTAGTGACCAATGCTAACAATATACTGCAATGTTGGTAGCTTACATTGCTCGTTCATAATACGTTTATTAGAGGTTATACACCTTTTTACAATGTATTTGTACAAACTACTAGCAAGTTGTTTACTTGAGGGTGATCTTGATCTCCCACAAGGCCTCTTTCTTGAGGTAAAAGCTTGCAATACATCCAAGTTGTTATGATACCAAGGTTACATTATACATGTTTTTTAAAACTGGTTGTTAACCTATGACATTTTTAAGTTAGCCGAAGGCAAGTATGTTTGACTCTTAACAATATGTTTAACATAAAATGTTATTTGTACACATTTAGAAATGCACTTTTGATGGAAAGAAGAAATTATACAATGCAATGCAGTTGTTATGTAATGTAGAGTTGCTAGCCACAACACAACAATGTTCATATATAGAATCAGATGCTAGAAATATAATTGTTATGAATTCAACTCAAGTGATCCCGTACCACCACTATATTAAATCATCCCATAATTAAGCACACAAATTATATATGTAAATAGTACCGCGTGCATAATAATTATATATCTTCTAGATTCGGATCTTGTGATACATAAACAATTTAGGGTTATGCCACACGAGAATAAGTTGATACGCGAACATAGTTTCATGTAACTTGTGATACACGCATAATTAACTTATAACATGGTCATATCAGGTAGATCACATCTTCAAATAGCTACTTTTTAAAATTTTATATATTAATGTTTGCTGCATAATATTTTCAAAACAACATATTTCTTTTTAACCTACGATAATCGATATACTTACTTTTTATTTCTTTAAATACATAAATATTCAAAACTCATTTAAATTTAAAAATATGCAATATACATTTGATGAGTCCTCACGAGGATATCCGAGTGGTAGGGTGTGAAGAAGACTTATAGCATGCTTATAAATTAGTATGTAAATAAGTTCGTTGCATATTTCTGTTCAATCCATAGGATATGTTTCGTGTTCTTTTTTTATTGATTTTTAGATATTTTAGAAATATAATGCTTTAACGATATATTAATTATTCTAGGAATATAACTATGGGTCCCATGAGTTATGACTATTAAGGTAGTGTTTGGTATGAAGTAATGAGAGGTGGAATGAAATGACTCATTCCAAATGAATGAAAGAAAACATGTTTGGTTACCATTCATTAATGGAATGAATCATTCCTAAGAAATATAAACCCTTCAATATATAACATTTTTCATTTCTTAAATTATTATTTTTGTTATTATTAGTACTCCTACTATTATTATTGCTATTTATCATCATCATAATTATTTTATTATAGTATAAATTTTATTAAATTATAATTGGTATTATACTTTTATTACTATATCGCATTATCTTATAACCGTTTTATTAATTGGCAAAAAATATTATGATTGAATAGTTTACTATCTAATTAAAAAATAATAATAAAGTGATTATTCATTTCATTCATTTGTGGTAACCAAATAAGATAATGGAATAGTAATGATTCATTTTATTTATTTGTTCATTCTATTCCTTTATCCATTTCATTCCCTCGTTCATTTTATTATCTCATACCAAACAGACCCTAATAGTCAAAATTCAGGCAGTTATTGGTTGATAGATGGCGACCCTTATTGTACACGTATTAAGCGACTCATTAAAAATGAATACAAAGAATCTAAAATATTAAAACATTCAAATTGCACAACATAGTATATTTGTTTCGGAGTTTATTTAAAAGGTTTATGTTAGCTTACGTTAGATGTTAGTGTTCTAAATTTAGATTTCCGAATTATTTTTGCTTTAGAATTATTTTTTAGATAAAACCAAACTATCATTCTAAATTATTTTACATAGAGTGAATTGCGGTTTTCGTCCATATGGTTTGTCCAAATCTGTAGTTTTAGTCAAATAGTTTCAAATTTGCGATTTTCGTTCTTGTGGTTTCATTTCACTGCAATTAAACCCGAATTCATTAACCCCGTTAAGCCTGGTCGTTAAACCCATCGGTGGGGCAGTTTTGTCTTTTTTTCTTTCCAAATAAACCCTAATCGTAATTTACAAGCCCCCCTCACGTGAGGGGCTGGGGTGTATTTGGGAAAAAAAGGACAAAACTGCCCCTCACGTGAAGGGTACGTTGATGGATTTAACGACAATACTAACAGGATTAATGACTTCGGGTTTAATTGTAGGTGAAATGAAATCATAGGGACGAAAATCGCAAATTTAAAACTATTGGACTAAAACCACATATTTGGACAAACCACATAGACGAAAACTGCAGTTCACTCTTTCATATATAAAGTTTTTATTGTTAGTGCTCTATATAAAGATTTATCCCAATTTCATGTTCAGTTTTCTGGCCGTAGATGTCACGAGGTCTTTTTAGAGGCCATGTGTGACGCCCTTTGTGTTCTTTGGGCTAACCATGTCCCTATTGATACGAGTTACTAGTTTCGTCATGCCGTGGCTTTATTATGGGAGTGACCCAACGCAAGGTTAGTTATATGTGGGAAGTGCAAAGTGCAAACACTTTTGTTGCATGACTTTTTTCTAATCGTTAAGGCCATACGTAAGAGACGTTGAAGTAGTGTCACAAAATTATAGTATCCTTTTATTGATTCAAACAAACAAACAAACTAGAGAATACAACCAAGAATCCAGTTCTTCGCAAACCAAAGCCAAATAGGAATCAACCGATGTGGATAGAAACTAACAATTAGGGCAATCTTTGAAGGGTCAAGTTATTCTATAAAGTGGAATAAAAATAGAAAAATTTGTAGCCACACAAAAAACTCTCAAAGAAAATTTTTAAACAAAAAATCATAACTCAAAATTTAATAAAAAAACGAAAAAAAAGTAAAAATACAAAAATGTTTCCACGGTTTTTCTCGTTCTCATAAAAAAATAAAACATGATGGTAAGTGAAAAAAGTCGTGGTTTTTTGTTTATCATTGTGTTTTATGTTTATTTTCGTCATTGATTGTGTTTTTTTTACTTAAAATTTTGTCTTTTTTTATTTATATTGTGTTTTATTACTCAAAATTGTGCTATATTTTGTTCGACATTGTGTTATATTTGCGATTTACTGTGTCTTTTTTGTTATAATTTTGTCTTTTGTTCATTTTCGTCATTGCATATTTGATCTCGGCAGTGTGTCTTTTCGTCAATTTTTTTTTTATTTTTTGTATTTTTTTAACGGGAATTATGGCGTAAACATTTTATTTTTTAAATTTTTTACGTTTTTTATTTATATTTTGAGTTATGATTTTTTTATTATTATTTTTTTTGAATTTATTTTTAAGGATTTTTTTGCGTGGTTACAAATCATTCACACATCTCATTTTTGTCTCACTTTTTATTTTAATTTTTCTCGTCTTTGAAAATCCCTTAAAATTTAGGGACTCTTGGCAGGTAAAAAAAATACTCATAAAATCAAGTTTTTAATTATGTGAGTAATTTTACTAATTTGGTTGCATTTTTAAAACCTAATAAAGACCAAATAAAACATAATACAAGGAGTTATTTTGTATATATTTGTTTCAAAATAAAATTACATATAAAATATTTAATTTTTTAAACAATTACAGAACTCTTGGAAAATTGAACTCGTGTGAGCCGGTCTGCTAACAATACAAGCACTATTGTGATGATTGTTCCTAATAGCACAAGAAACAAAAGAGACGATCGACAATTATACAAAACCCTGGATCGTAAATAAAAGAAATGAGAACTCTTCACCTTTGATAACCAACCACACATTGCAGCCGGACTATCCACAGGTACAGAAAACAACCAAACCTAACCCAACCCAACCCAACCCAACCCAACCCAACTTTTTATTAAAAAACTAATTTCTCTCTTTTTCACCTATACAACCCAACCAACCCCAAATATTTACTCCCACTCCCAACCCAACCCAACCCAACCCAACCAAACCAATTTGTTATTAAATAACATATATTCTATGATTAGTTTTTATTGTAAAAAAATAACTTTTTATTTAAAAAAACCTCCTTTAAATAAAAAAACTCTGCTTAACAAGAACAGAAATGTTTTTTAATAAATTTTGATGTTTTTATATTTTCTTGAATCAATTAGGAATTTAGATTATATTTTTCATTTGATAAATATTATTAAAAAAATATATTTACCATTTGGATTTTACATGTGACAGAAATAATAAATTTGAATAGTAATATTGTAGTGTTGGTTTGAGGTCTCCAGGTCCCAACCGACTCACGCTCGGTCCACCGACTTGATTGGATATTTAAAAGACTTTTCAATTTCTTTCTATTAACTTTCACCCGACCGATGGGAGTGATCTTAGCCCATTGAGATCCGTTTATAAGCCCACCTTTTATCTCCAAACTCAGCTCATAGTCAGGCCCAAAACAAAGAAAAAAAAAACAATATGCTACTAAATATAAAATTGCACACATATTTGTTACCTTTTAACAAGCTGCCAATAACCACGAATGGTCAAGACAGTTTGAGTAGATACAGTTTCAAACATTTGGTGTCATGGGTGTTACACCTCTCCACCACCAAAAACATGTTTTCATGCATCACTTCACTATATTGGTCTTGTCGTGCTATTTGTCTAAGACGTTGATTTGCATATGCATAGAGTGCACGTGCATGTGCATTTAGATATAACAAAAAAACACTTCAGCTTTTTAAACTTAAATCTTGAAGATAATGAAATCTATATACATTCTAGTATAAACATATTGTAAATAGTACAATGATTAGAAAGGTTATTGCAATCTCAACATATATTGGTTTTGAAATGTCCATGTTCCGGATCGAGAACAGACGAATGCTCCCAGAACAGACCGAGCCTTTGCTTCTTGGAGCTTCTCTTTTTCAACGAGACCTATTTCCTGCTGAATTGTTGCAATGCAAGTCGTCTCTTCCGGTGTGATAATCCATAAGAGTGTTGCTTGTTGTTGGAATAAGTGTTACTAAAAGTCTTTCTCTCTTACTTCTACCTCTCTTTGTGAAAATATAGACCGAAAGAAGCTTTTATTTATAAGCCTTGGAGGCGCCTAACTCTTAAAAACAAAGTACCATAATAAGTATAATTAGACACCTCGTCTTTATTGTTCCACTAGCTAGGAAGCTAATATGAGAGATCACATATCCCTATTCTTACAACCTTCTTTTTTGTTGTCAAAGACCAGAAGCTACGCAAAAATTTTCATTGGATCTCGGATGTTCTTAACAGCGATGGCTATTCATTTAAGTCTCCGGGCACCACTAGACCTTCAACTAGGTGGAAATTCTCGTATTCCTTAATCGTTAAGTCTGGGGTAGACATGTCTTTTAACTATTTCTTTATTATAATACTATGAGGATGCAATAAAGGTAAGTACATCATTCAAAGAAATAAGTAAATTTGATGAATCATGGTTTTTGTGAGTAGGGTGAAGTCTGGTTTTAATATATATATATATATAATTACTTTTTCTAAAGAAATTCTATTTGAGAGTAATTTTATCATTTATTATATAAAAGTTTGTGATTACACGTATGAATCATAACTCACAAGTTTATACATGTGTAAATATACAAATCATAAAGAAATACATGTGTAAAAATTAATTTTCGTATTAGTAATGTTAAAAAAAATAGTTGTTTCTTAATTATGCTTAAAGTTTTTAAATTATTTAGGAATTCTAAAATGAATCTATCCTATATATATACACACATGATATTGTTATATCATTTAGTGTAAATTTGCAATAACAAAATATGAAACATCAAATAAATAGAATATGGCATTTGAAATAGTCCAACTACCCGATCGAATTCACTGACTTAATTGAACCGAACCGATAACCAATCGATTTAAATGGAGACAGTTCAAACAAAATTGAACCATTTATTTTGTTTATCCGATCATCCGCTTTCTATGAGTCAATCATAACAACGGTTGTTGGAAAGTAATTTTTTAAACAATTAATCTACATGTAATTATATACCATTGTTCACCTAGAGCTCGAATTCGTGGCCTCTTGGAGAGGGACACCGATTTACATACCTAGATACCAATAAAACGACGACCCTTGTGTGTCATAAACTAACTTTAGAGTTTAGATTGTGAGCTCCGGATTTTTTTCTACACAAAGATAAATCAAGAAAATATATTATTTGTTTCTAATATACTTTTTTTTTTAATTTATTTGTAGTGTTGGAACGTGCATATCATGGATACATGACTTGCACGGTTTATATCAAAACCAAACAAACCAGTCAAACCGAAATAATTTGACTGAACCGTTTTACACACCTAGCTAGGTTTTCTATAAATCATTACTGATATATTTATTTACCCTTAAGTGGTCACACTGTCACAGCATAAACCGAACCATGTTCGTCCACATTACAAATCGAGTATGTTTGCAATCATATAAATGTTTTTCTTTATTATCATATTATTCATAATTGATTCATAATTGTGATAAAGACTAGTGAACTTTAGAAAATCCTAAACTGAAATCAGGCAATACATATTTCAAATAGCTTATGAACAATAAAGATGCATTAGTTAATCAAGGAGTCCAATCAGTGTTGCAGAACTCATTAGACGGCTCCTAGGCTCGGTTTTACAAGCATGAGTGCAATTGTTCCTCATAAAGGATTCACTACCTAATTAAGCTATATAACAACTAACAAGCACCGTAATATGATTATCTCAGTTGTAGATCGATCATGATTGTGATCAGATGGAGCGCATTGATATCTCTGACTAAGAAACAGACGTAACGTAACCCAAGATATTTAGATAATAAGTTGTTTAATAAAATTTAAGAGGTGAAATTTATTTACCTACTATATCAATTTGAATAAGTTATTGATAAAAGAGTTTGAAGAATATACAAAATAAGATCGATCATGATTGTGATCAGATGGAGCGCATTGATATCTCTGACTAAGAAACAGACGTAACGTAACCCAAGATATTTAGATAATAAGTTGTTTAATAAAATTTAAGAGGTGAAATTTATTTACCTACTATATCAATTTGAATAAGTTATTGATAAAAGAGTTTGAAGAATATACAAAATAAGTTGTGGGCAGTATATAACACACGTAATTAAGAGGGAAGAATTATTATTATATATAATAAAAGACAGATTTTGTGCCGCAAGTGTCCGATTCAGCCACTTGGCGGAACCTTATTAGCCAACGACACTTTTTTTTAGTTTTGGCAATAAACATAACGTAAAACGATCAAATGACAATTTGTTTTTTCTTTTTTGTTTTAATTCCGGTACCGTAACGAATGTGATGGAAATCGACCGAGTTCGCATAGACTCACTGCATTTCGTTTTAGTTCTTGTACATTAACGAACGTAACAAAAACCAAGCGAATGCTGAATTTGTTTTTGTATTTATTTTTGTTATTTTTTTGTTTTATTTTTAGTACCGTAACAAACGTAATTGAGATCGACCGAATTTGCGTATACTCACCGCCTCAACACTCGGGATTAACAACGTTCAATTTTTACCGATGCCCAAGTGTTAGTTTCAATACGATTACACACTTAACCGAAACCTACCGAATTTGTGTCAACTTACCGTCTCAACGTCCAGGGACTGATAACGTTTGGGTTTACCACCGCCTGGGTTTTACCGACCTTATCCCGACGCAACGCACCAAATGAGACACCAGTTAGATATAAGAAAAAAAGTAAATACCAATGCTATAATATATTATATATAGTAAAATATGTTATAATATTAGCTCTAACTATAACAATATTATTAGTGTAATATGAGAACTTGAAGATAACAAAACAAGAGAATAAGAAAATGTATGATTCAGTAACTTTTTGATGGTGTCTTCTTAGATTACAAAGGTAGATATATATACAAAAAGGTAATACTATTTAGGGGACATGTTCATTAGTTGGGATTGAAAATTTGGCATCCATCACATGGATGTGTCTTACCGACACTTTCATAATACTTATGTGGAGTGTTCATGTGGCCAAGACTTTTGACAAATGTGAAAAGGTGTTATACAACTTGTAAAATCGTCGGTGGTTTCACAACACTCCCCCTTGGATGACACCTTTTCAAAACTTCGGGGTCTTGAAGTACTGCCTCATTAAAAACCTAGCTAAAGAAAAACCCAATGGGAAAAAGCTTTAGCTAAGGGAAAAAGAGTGCAGTAGATAGCTCCCCCTCAAGTTGCAGGTCGTTACATTGTTCGTACATGGCGCATGCCAATATCATGGACATGTTTTCTGAATGTTGCTGTGGGAAGTGCTTTTGTGAAAAGATCAGCTGAGTTGTTGCTGGATTTGACATATCTCATCTCAACCTGATTTTCTTTAATAAGGTCCCGAGTATACTCAAAGTATCTTGGTGGTATATGCTTTGTTCTGTCACTTTTGATATACCCTTCCTTCATTTGCGAGACACAAGCTGCATTATCTTCATAGATAGGAGTTGGGATTCGATCTTTCTCTAGACCACAAGAAATCAATATGTGTCGTGACATAGATCTTAACCATACACATTCTCTTGAAGCTTCATGCAATGCAATGACTTCAGCATGATTTGAAGATGTTGCAATGAGTGTTTGTTTCTGAGAACGCCATGAAATCGCAGTTCCTCCATTCTTAAATACGTATCCAGTTTGAGATTTTGCTTTATGGGGATTAGATAAATAACCTGCATCTGCATAACCAACTAACCCTTCTTTTGAATCGTTAGAATAAAATAAACCTAAATCAACAGTTCCTTTTAAATACCGAAAAATATGTTTAATGCCATTCCAATGTCTTTTAGTAGGGGATGAACTGAATCTTGCCAATAAATTAACTGCAAAAGAAATGTCAGGTCTTGTACAGTTAGTAAGATACATAAGTGCTCCAATTGCACTGAGGTATGGTACTTCGGGACCAAGAATCTCTTCATTATCTTCGCAAGGACGAAATGGATCATTGTCAACATTGAGTGATCTAACAACCATCGGTGTGCTTAAAAGATTTGCTTTGTCCATATTGAAACGTTTTAAGAGTTTCTCAGTATAATTTGACTGATGCACAAGTATCCCATTATGCATATGCTCAATTTGTAAACCAAGACAATATTTGGTTTTTCCAAGATCTTTCATTTCGAATTCTTTCTTTAAAAGAGCAATTGCTTCATTAATTTCTTTTTGTGTCCCAATTAAATTTAGATCATCAACATACACAGCTATGATCACATATCCTGATGTTGTCTTCTTGATGAAGACACATGGACAAATAAGATTATTTGTGTATCCTTTGCTTATCAAATAATCACTCAAACGATTGTACCACATCATTCCAGATTGTTTCAGTCCATACAAGGATCTTTGTAATTTGATGGAATACATTTCCTTAGGCTTTGAGCTTATTGCTTCGGGGAGTTTAAATCCTTCGGGAATTTTCATATAGATGTCACTATCTAGTGATCCATACAAGTAAGCTGTGACAACATCCATAAGACGCATCTCTAACTTTTTAGAGACTGCTAAGCTGATTAAATATCTAAACGTAACAGCATCCATAACAGGAGAATACGTTTCTTCATAGTCAATTCCTGGCCTCTGAGAAAAACCTTGAGCTACAAGTCTTGCTTTATATCTTGTAACTTCATTTTTCTCATTTCGTTTTCTCACAAAAACCCATTTATATCCTACAGGTTTCATTGACTTTGGTGTAATGACAATAGGTCCAAAAACCTTTCGATTGTTTAGTGAGTTTAATTCAGCTTGCAAAACATCTTTCCATTTGTTCCAATCTTGTCGATTTTTACAATCATCTATAGATTTTGGTTCAGGGTCATCATTTTCTTCCATGATATCGCTTGCCACATAATAAGAAAATATATCATCAATATTTTCCATTTCATCTCGATCCCACATTATATGTGATTGACCATAGTTGATTGACAATTCTTTATTGGAATCATTTATTCCTTCCTGAGGAAATGTTATATCATTTATTCTTTCCTGAGTGAAGGTTTTGTCAATCATTCCTTCCTTAGGGTCAGTATCCTTTTCAAAACCCTTTCTTTTTCGAGGATTTTTATCCTTTGAACCGATTGGCCTTCCACGTTTTAAACGTTTTTGAGATTCATGAGTTGCATTATTATGGTTTTGCTTGCATAGAATCTCAACTCGAGCTGGAGCATTAGCAGCTGGTATATGAGATTTAGTGACCCTGTTTATATCAGTAAATGCATCAGGTAACTGATTTGCAATTTCTTGTAGATGTATTATTTTTTTGAACCTCTGTCTCACTTTGTTTTGATCTTGGGTCTAGGTGTAACAATGATGGCACACACCATGATATATCTCTTTCTTGCTTTTTCATTTCTCCCCCTAATGTCGGGAACATTGTCTCGTTAAAATGACAATCAGCAAAACGTGCTGTAAATACATCACCTGTTAAAGGTTCAAGGTATCTTATGATGAAAGATGTTTCATATCCAACATATATTCCCAACCTTCTTTGGGGACCCATTTTTGTGCGTTGTGGTGATGCAATAGGAACATACACAGCACAACCAAAAATTCTAAGATGAGAGATATTTGGCTCATTTCCAGAAACAAGTTGTGTGGGAGAGTATTTATGATTTGCACTTGGTCTCACGCGGATTAATGATCCAGCATGCATAATTGCATGACCCCAAATAGAAACAGGGAGTTTTGTCCTCATTATTAATGGTCTAGCTATTAGCTGTAGGCGTTTGATCAACGACTCGGCTAAGCCATTTTGTGTGTGTACATGAGCAACAGGGTGTTCTACAACAATCCCCACAGACATGCAATAATCATCAAAAGCATGTGATGTAAATTCTCCCGCATTATCAAGCCTTACTCTTTTAATGGTATAATCCGGAAAATGTGCACGTAATTTGATAATTTGAGCAAGAAATTTTGCAAAAGCAACATTACGAGTCGATAATAAAGAGATATTAGACCATCTGCTGGATGCGTCTATTAAGACCATGAAGTATCTAAATGGTCCACATGGTGGATGAATTGGTCCACATATGTCACCTTGAATTCTTTCAAGAAACATTGGTGTTTCTTTATCGACTTTTAATGGCGAAGGCCTTGTAATTAATTTTCCAAGAGAACAAGATGTACATTGAGGCATTTTATCTATTTTGTGGATCTTTTGACCTTTCAGTGGATGCCCATGTGTATTTTCAATGATCCTTTTCATCATTGTGGATCCTGGATGGCCTAATCTGTCATGCCATAAGTTTATGATACCAGAATCGCAACAATTTTCTTTGACTGCCATATGTGCTTGAGGCACATTTATATATGTATAATGCAAACCAGAATGGAGCATTGGCAATTTTTCCAATATTTGATCTTTGCTTATGATATGCAAATATTTTTCATTACTAACAGTCCTTGACTGAGTATCATATCCATTATGATATATGTTTCTGAAACTCAACAAATTTCTTGTTGATTTTGGGGAAAATAAAGCATTTTCTATTTTGAGCTTTGTACCATTTGGTAATGCTAAATTAGCTTCTCCCACTCCTTCTATCAAGTTTGTAGAACCTGATATTGTATTGATGATCCCTTTTGTTGGTTTCAGTTTATAAAAATATTTTTTAGATCTAAGTATAGTATGCGTGGCTCCACTATCCACTATACATATATCTTCTTCATTTGTTTGATCTTGTGCTCCGGTGATTTTCATTTTAAATCTTGAAAAATATTAAGAAAAAAAATAAGTGTATAACGAAGACATATGATATTTTAATAAGAACTTTATTTAATTGAAACACAAGTAGTACATGAAAGAGGAACTACATAATTAAAGATAATGAGAACACACTTAATAACTGCATCTAATTATAGTAGTCAAGCAACTTTGTTTCAAAGTTCTACCCCAAAGTCTTCAACGCTTAGCTCAGCATTGATATTATTAAAGTTATCAACATGGTTCACTTATTTCTCTTTTTTTTTAGAGAGGCTTGGTACAGTTCACACAGATGTGGAGCTGTGCGACAAGCCTTTGCCAAGTGGTTTGTACTTCCATATCTAAAACATGAAGTGCCATTGTTTTCGGACCTACCAGCTTCATTCCATTTATTTTGGTGGTTGGAATTGGTATTGTGTGGGACATGATAATTATTGGCTCTCTGGTTACGACCACGACCACGGCCACGACAACGACCGTAAGAGTTATTCTTCCATTTGAATGGATGCTTACGATCATTAAAATGCCTTTTGTCAAAATGACCACGTCCACGTCCACGGCCTCGTCCTCGACTTTGTTCCCATTTATGATCAGAATTTTTATGAGAACTTTTGTGAGCAACATGTGCTTCTGGTATTGCTAATGAACCCGTGGGACGAGATTGATGATTTTTCATCAATAATTCATTATTTTTCTCTGCTACAAGGAGTAATGCATTTAGATCAGAGTATCTCCTAAAATTCTGCAAACGATAATGTGTTTGCAAGTTTATATTTGATGCATGAAACGTGGAGAAAGTTTTCTCTAACTTTTCTTCCTCTGTTACGGGATACCCACAAAATTCTAGCTTTGAACAAATTCGGTATAAAGCAGAGGTGTAATCATTTACCCTCTTAAAATCTTGGAACCTAAGACTGTTCCATTCATCTCTAGAAGTAGGAAGTAAAACTTCCCTTAGATGACCGAATCTGCTTTTCAAATCTTCCCATATCATATATGGGTTATCATAATTAAAATACTCATGCTTAAATAATTCATCAATATGTTTATGAATGAAAACATCAGCTCTTGCTTTATCCTGGTCAGAGGAATCATTGTATTCTTGGATTGTGTCTAACACATCCATAGATTTTTAAATGTCTTTTGACATTTGCTGTCCAAGACATATAATTTTCTCCATAAATGTTGAGTGCAGGGAATTCGAGTTTTGCTATATTTGACATTTTGTTGCTAAACATAATAGAGCAAATAATAAGATAAATATTAGAATCCATATATATCAATCAACAATGAGATACAATACATTGGTAGAGCTATAAACATATAAAAGAAAAAGAAAATGCCGAAATCTTCAGATGGGAGATTAAAAATTAGAATGAGAAGTAGTATAAGCATTATAGTGACCAACAGCAAAACCGGGTGAATCATTTTGAGAACTTTATCTTGGATAAATTTAATAAGAAGAATGTTTGTTGTAAATGAAATGGGGTTAATGATTGGTTATTTATAGTGAAAATTTATAACCTTTTTACAACGGTTACATTACCGTTTATAACGGTAACATTACCGTTTGTATGTGTGTGTGTATATATATATAATATATAATATTAATTATTTTAAAGTAAGATAATAAATAAGATATTAAATACAGTTTATTTTATAAAATATATAATTAGTATGCACAATAATAAGAATAGAATTGTTAGTGTAAATAAATCTAACTTCTAAATGAGATATTAGTGTGCATATATAAATAAAAGTTAGAATAGTTATCAAATTTTAATAACAATGTTTATACACATTATTGCTATTACTCAATATATTAGTTAGTATATGTATATGCATAGATATATATCTAATGTACATAATTAAAGAAGTGTTTATGATGCTTATGTAGATACCTTTGTGTCTATTACTTTTCTTGGTTAGGTTATAAGCGGCTCGTGCTGATAACGTGTTATAATATTAGCTCTAACTATAACAATATTATTAGTGTAATATGAGAACTTGAAGATAACAAAACAAGAGAATAAGAAAATGTATGATTCAGTAACTTTTTGATGGTGTCTTCTTAGATTACAAAGGTAGATATATATACAAAAAGGTAATACTATTTAGGGGACATGTTCATTAGTTGGGATTAAAAATTTGGCATCCATCACATGGATGTGTCTTACCGACACTTTCATAATACTTATGTGGAGTGTTCATGTGGCCAAGACTTTTGACAAATGTGAAAAGGTGTTATACAACTTGTAAAATCGTCGGTGGTTTCACAACACTCCCCCTTGGATGACACCTTTTCAAAACTTCGGGGTCTTGAAGTACTGCCTCATTAAACACCTTTTCACAACAAAATAGTATTTGTAGTAAAATAAATACAAATAGTTATAAACGATAATAAAATTAAAGAGTTTAAATATCTAAATTCTTATTGGATATTAATAATTCACTTGGATCACCATCCATATATGACATACAGTGAAATGGTAAAACAAATACAAAATAAACTTCACAACCTGTAAAACAAACACAATGACAGTAAAATAAAAGAGTACAAATATTATCTAAATTTCTATTGGCTACTAGCCATTCACATGGATCGCTAATCCACGTTTGGAACGAACGGTTCATATGAATTAGGCTTTCAATCTAACAGTCCATATTAATTTGAGATATTGTGTAACCATTCCTTCTGAAAAACCAATGCCCATATAAACCTTCCGAACAATCCGCCGGGATCTTAACAAACACCAATACCATCACCCAACCAAACCACCACCGAATAAATGTGGAGTAATAGGTTGGTTTCTTCGTCACTCCATCGAATCACCACACCAATCTCCCGCTCCTTCATCCATCAACCATCGATCATCGTTTCCAGCCACCGCCCCGTCGTCGTTAAAACCCCAATTGTTTCACTGCTTTTTAGCAGTGGTAGGGAATGGGAAAATATCGGTACAAAGTTTAAGCGTAACCTTTGGATTTCCAAAGTGATAGGTTTATGACTGGTGTATGGGGCGATCAAAACTAGGGCTGTCCAAACCGCTCGTTGATCGAACTCGTTCGCCGCTTGCTCGGAAAATGCTCGCTCGTCTTTTTGCTCGATTGAAAACGAGCCGCTCTGCTAAGTTCGGTTTGTAAACAAGCCAAGCAACGGACAAAATTCTGCTCGGTTCGGTTCGGCTTGAATATTTTTAATTTATTTTATATATAATTATATATGAAGAAATATATAAATATACAGACAAAACACATAAATATAAGCTTATTATTATTCTTACACGTTCAAATTTTTCATATTTCGTCAATTTTATAGTTTTATTTGTTTGCTTCAAATTTTTACAATACTAGAAGTTTGTTTACATAATAATTATATCTCACTTCAAACTTATTTTTAATAAAAATTACAACCTTTTACACGTTTGTCTAAAAACTATTGAATTATTTATAAAATATATTATTTACGACCTTCAAATTTGTTTCTTATTGAAAATTTTAAAGTGAAAAAGAATAAATAATGCTCATAATCGCTTGATGTTTGATTGAAAAATGCTCGATTCGAATTTAGCTCCTTTCGGTTTTCGCTCGGTTTGAATTTTAGCCGTTCGGTTGTAAACTAGCTAAGCAACGAGCAAGCCTTCGCTCGGTTCGGCTTGGCTCGCGAACAACCCTAATTGTAACAGTTCTGTTCACGAGACGTAAGCACTTGATGATTTTCGGTGATGAGTTCTGGACCAAGGTAAGAGATAATGAGTTTAACACCATGATAAGTGAGGTTAGCTTACCGTGGACTCATACAGATCCATATGATGCTAAAGGTGTGTTAGGTAAGGTGATTGATGGCTTGAATAGGGAGTTATTGAAGGAGGTGTTTGTTTGTAAGAAATTGAGGGTGAAGTTGGGTCTGAGAGAAGTTGATGCTTCGAGCTGGGACATGTTTATCGTGGAAGACAACTATCTCATTTTTAGCAAGGTTCCGTTATTAGCCGGAAAGATTGTAATACACATAGCTATTTTGGATTTAATCAAGAGTGAGGATGAGCTTGGTGCATTGATTTCTCATGAGGTATGATTGATTCAATTTTTATTATTATTTTAATATATTATTATTATTATTATTATTTATTTCTTATTGTTATTAAATTGGTGTTAGATTGCTCACTTTATAGCCTGACTTATTGAAGGAAGGTTAATCAGTAAATATTCACCTGTAATTCTTCGTCTAGTCTATCAGAATCATTGAGATCAGCTACGACACGAAATTCTGTTATCGGTCAACATACTTTTTAAAAAAAAAATTAAAAAGAGGCCAACAACATATCTTTGTTGTTGATGGCATTCAGTGGATACGACCCTCGGGCCGCTCCACGAGTTTATGACAAGTTGGTGGCTCATAGAGAGTTGAACAAGGGTATCGGGAGGTATGTTGATGTTCATTTCGGTCGTAAGAGATTGAGAAACAAGATGTTGTTTGAAACTGAGTTTATGAAGAGAGCAACTGCATTTTATGAGGAAGAGAAACAACATTAGACATGGAAAACAAACAAGAGTTTATTATTTTGGTTTCAGTTTTAACCCTAGATATGAAGATATGAAGCACAAGAGTTACTATTTTTGTTTATAATTTAACCCAAGATGACACCCTAGTTATGAAGCGCAAGAGTTGCTATTTTTGTTTCTATTTTAATCCAAGATGACACGATTATATTGTTTCTTTTGTAATTGTTGGATATTATATGATATTGGATATTAATACTAGTTTTTTGTTTGGCTTTGACTTTTGACATGATCATCCACTTGTGTATGTTAATTTTGTGATACCCCACATAAAAGAGTGCATGTCATACGACTAAAGGTTCAGATCTCTTACTCTTAGACATCATTTTAGCATATCGGGTTTGGGTAAATGCGATTTATATGTCACTTGCATTCAATAGATGATTTATGTACTCCGCAATTTGCATCTTCATTTTTGTTTCTTAGGATGTATTTACATGAAGCAATCCAAATACAGGGAGACAACTTCGTGTGTGTGATTGGTGTTATTTATGTCAAGTTGTCAACTGTGTGTGATTGATTGATGTTATTCTGATTTATGTAATAATTTGATTGGTTAAAGGGATCAACATGTGTGTTCACTGAAGCTATACTAAGAAATCATGGCTTTCACACTGGGCTCTTCACATCTCCTCACCTCATTGATGTTAGAGAGAGATTTCAATTGGATGGGTGAGTAGTCTTTGAAGCCTTAAAACTCTGTTAAAAACCATATTATTGTTACTGTTTATTAATTATGTAAGTGTAGTCAAGAGTAGTGTTGATCAACGAAACCGGTTCCTGGAACTGAACCGGTGGACCCGAACCGGTTCCTACTCGTTTTTTGTAGGAACCGGACCCTATCTGATTCAACCCGATGATCCGTGACCGGTTCTTGCATTTCTGAGTGGGGGCGGGTAGGAACCGAACCGGAACCGGTTCTGGAACCGGTTCTAGCCGTTGGATCGATTATAGCCGTTGGAAATCGTTTTTTTTGGCCGTTTTTTGACCGTTGGGGTCAAAAATAGCCGTTTTTTGGCTCCCCCAAGCACCCCACTACTAGTATAAATAGGTATTTGGTGTCATGGGTTCATCACAACACTCAAAACACAAACCCGAACGCAAAAAAATACAAAAAAACGCTATTACAACGTTTTGAGTTCTCTAATCTCTTGTTTTCTCTTCTTCTATATTCATATTTGTTGTTATGGCTGCCTCACAATCATCGGTTGGTCAAGGTTCCAACGCCGAACCAAGTTTCGTTCGTATTGTACCTCATAATCGTAATCAAGAGATTTGGTGCAATTGGGATTTGGTTGAATTGAGTGACCATTCATTGAAGGCTCGGTGCAAGTTTTGTGGGGTTTATTTAAACCCACTTTCGAATTCAAATTTGAAGAAACACATCGAAAAACCGTATTGCAAGGCGTTGAAAAAGAACGTCGATTCGCAACAAACGCAAATGGATAGCGAAGGCGGAATATTTACATAGCAAATTGATCGAGTTCAAGATCGTATGGCGAAGTTTGTGATTCAAGAAGCTTTGCCGTTTAGCCACTTCGACAACCCTCGCTTAACCGCCATGATTCGAGATACGCTTCAACCACAATACACTCACGTAAGTCGTCATACTCTTAAACGTTATTGTTTAAAATTGTGGAAGAAGGCCAAAGAGGTACTAATTGCATATTTTGAAAATATAAATACGGGAATAAACTTAACTAGTGATGTTTGGTCGGCTCCACATGGTCTACCCGAATCTTATCTTTGTGTCACCGCTCATTGGGTAGACCCGTCATCGTGGGAAATGATGAAACGCACCATTGCTTTCGAACTCTTTGAGTATCCACATACGGGAGATAATTTGTTTGAAATTTTAGATTATGTTATAAAAACTTATAAACTAGAAAATAAAATATTTTCAATGGCATTTGATAACGCGTCGAATAATACATCGGCGGTTGATAAATTAAAATTAAAATATACGCCGATTTGCAATGGTGTATTTTTTCACTCAAGGTGTGTTGCACATATAATTAATTTAATCGTGCAAGACGGACTTGCTTCGGATGAGGTTACATCGGTTATAAACGATTTTAGACTAATGATACATGAAGTTTTTAAGAAAAGTAAAAAAAGACAAATGGAATATAGAAAATTTTGTAAAGATACGGGAAGAAAAGCTTTGGGAGCTAATTGGGATGTACCTCATCGATGGAATTCCACTTGCATAATGTTTCAAAGTGCTTTGGAACAAAGAGAAACTTTACAAATGTTTCATTCTAGTCTTGCCGAGAATGATTTGGCAATCCCCTTTTCAAATGAGAAATGGGAAATTATCAATGACTTATCGAGTTTTCTTGAAGTTTTTAAAACATCAACTACGAAACTATCGGGAACGTATTATCCGACAAGTCCCTTGGTTCTTTCGGAGTTATTTTTAATGGTTAACAATCTTAAAGAATTTGAAAATAAAAGTCCAATGTTTTCAAACATCATATTACCAATGAAGTTTAAATTAAAAAAATACTTTCTTGAATTGCCACCGGTTTTTACTTGCGCCGCCGCTTTAAACCCAATGTTAAATGTTACGGGGGTTGAATGTGTGATAGACGAAAATTTTTCAGCCTTAGATATGCATGAAGTTGACCCAAACTTTTCAACAGAGGCAAAAAATTATTTTAACTTGAATTTTAAATTTATGTATGACTTTTAATTAAATAAATATGGGTCAAACATACACATGCCTATGCCGGGGGGGTCTTCATCAAGTTCAAGTGCTACTAGAGTACGAAATCCCATGATTAGCCTTATGAACACCGTTCGCAACGTAACGGCTAAAAAACAAAAAGGTAACACCCCTTCAAGCGAACTAGGAAGGTATAGTGCAAATGATTACTCTACCGGTTTATCCGAAGAGGAATATGGCACTTTTGATGTTTTGGCTTGGTGGAAGGAAAAGGAAACCGAGTTTCCGATTCTTGCCACCATGGCCCGTGATTTACTAACCGTCCAAGCTTCTACGGTAGCTTCGGAATCCGCTTTTTCTCTTAGTGGCAGGATAATATCGGTGAGAAGAACAAGACTAAATTCGGAGTTGGTGGAGATGTGCATTTGCTTAAAGGATCACTTGGACTCAATCGATCGTATTCAACACGTAACCACTCTCGAAGATGAAACACCACTTGATGTTCGAGTGCACGACGAACAAGAAGGCATTTCTACAAGTAATTCCGAGGAAGAAGTCGCCGCTCAATAATTACGACGAACAAGAAGGCTTTTCTAGAAATAATATGTCACAACTTTATATTTATAAGTTTAATGTTTTGTTAGTTTGTTTTTGAAGATTTTAAAACATGTACCTTTTTTTTTTGAACTTCTTAAAGTAAATAAAATGAATTTTATGTTAATTGTTTTTTTTATTTTTCATGTTATACAAATACGAATCGTAGTTTAGAATCCAAATCGCAAACGAAAAACGAAAAAAAAAATAAAATTTTTTACACTGTAACCGGTTGGAACCGGTTACAGGAACCGGTTGGAACCGGGTTAGGAACCGGTAAGAACCGGTTAGATAGGTTAGGGGTCCGAGGGTGGGAGAACCGGTTCGGTTCCCTAACCGGTTCGAGCCTGGAACCGGTTTAAAATGGGGTTTTGAATATAGGAACCGGTTAGGAACCGGTTCCGGTTCCTAGTCCCAAACCGTTTTGAACATCTCTAGTCAAGAGTAGCCCATATGTTGATTGATAAACCCTCTTTTTAGAAATATATAGCAATAATGTAGTTGTTTTTGAAACTTCTGTTAAAACACTTCCTTTTTTTCAGATTATAGTTATCATTTTTTCAGCTTTGTTCAATTGTTCCATTGATCTCAATTACTAATGTTTCTTTAGAAACTCTTTTTTGTTGTGTAGTCATAAACCAAGCTAACATCTATTTCCGTCCTCATAATTGATTTATCAGTTCTTATTTATTCATGTTTTGTATGTAGGCAAAATGCACTGATGATGTGCCAATGCCAACTTTATTCCACTTCCTTTCTTTACTCGCTTTCAAAATTTTTGCAGCAGAGCAAGTATGTAAAATCTTAATACACAACCACATGCAGAAAGTAAATATGATCATCATTTTGTTGGCATGATTCTTTTACTACTGACAAACAAGTAACATTTGATTGCAGGTAGATGTTGCTATTACTGAGGTTGGATTAGGAGGGAAAAGTGATGCAACTAATGTGGTAAGCAAATCTGCTAAAGAAAAATTCATCATTTTCATCATTTGATTATATACAAAAAAGAATGTGTCTAATATGATGCACACTTTTTTTTCAGATTCAATCACCTATAGTTTGTGGTATCACACCGCTAGGGTTTGACCACACAGAAATCCTTGGTATGATCATTCATCAATTTAATTTATACTGATTTGTTTCCTCTATAAATTAGTTATCGTAGGGGTGTGCATGGGTCCGTTTTGGCCCAAAACTGTACCATAACCAAACTATCAGTTGACCAGAGAATGAAAACCGATGGGTGATGGTTAATCAGTTTTGCATGTTGATTCGGTTCGGTCATAGGTCAGTTAACTGTGAAATAGAATTGGGCGCGAAATGTTAGGGCTGAGAACACAGCAGTGCAACTGGGGCTGACAGTTTGTGCTTAAAATTTTTTAAACCACTTAATAAGTTGTTATTAGACATTTGGGCTTGAATAATTCGAGTTTTTACCATTTGAATTTGTTTATACGACATAGCTTTCAATATATAAAGGTAGTGGGCCAAGTTATTGTTCTGCTGAAGTTTGAATATTATAATATTCATGATGATTTATATAATTATGCATGACCAGGAAATACTCTTGAAGATATTGCGGGCCAGAAGGCTGGCATCTTTAAGGTAGTATTAAAAAATAATAATAAAATAATTATTGCATTTTTCTTTTAATAAGTTTAGTATTATTATTATTTTGTACAAAAAGGTGTTCCTGCATTTACTGTTTCTCAACCACCTGAAGCTATGCAAGTACTTAAAGACACAGCTTCCCAGTTAGATGTAAATTAAGTTTCTCTTATTACTTAAGTGCGTAAGTTTATACTTTATACTGATATGAAATAACCAATTTACCTTGTTGCAGGTGCGCCTTCTAGTTACAAACCAGTTGGATGGTAATTTGTTAAACGGGTTACATCTTGGGCTTGCAGGGGAGCATCAATATGTTAATGCCGGGCTTGCTGTCATGTTAAGCTATACTTGGCTTCAAAGGACTGGTCAACTTGAAGTCAAACCTGTGGATACGGATGTAAGCACCGCAAAAAGGAAAACGGGTCATTCATTAACTTTTTGATCCAAACTAAACAAACGATGTTTTCTTGTTCATGTCCGTTAGTTAATAAAATGAACGTGGTCGTGTTCTTTTGTGTTCATTCGTTAACGGTATAAACAAACGGACATAACTGAACTAAAACTATTTAAAAAGTAAATGTGAACAACAATGTGTTGGTCCTTAAAACTTATATAAACTAGGCTAAATTATAACGGGCCTAAAAATTTAAATGGATATATTAACGAATGTATATAGACGAACTTAAATAAACATGGGCAATGAACATGATTGAATGCAAACGAACGCATATGATCATCATCGTACTCAGTAAATCCCACCAATGTCCAGGCTATGATACCAATTAGGGGTGTTCTTCGGGTTCGTTTTTCGGGTTTTCCGGGTCGGGTTATTCGGGTTTCAAAGTTTTAAATCTTGACCCGAAACCCAACCCAAATCTCTCACGGGTTTTTCGGGTTCAGGTTGGGTTAATCGGGTTTCAAGTATCCGAGAAAACAAAACAAAAAACAAAAATAAAATAAAAAAACTATAATGCTAAAATTAAAACAACAATTATTCTTTGCTCGTAAACAAATAATCAAATAAAAAACCAACATAACTTGATAAAACGACCCAAACGGGATATCAGGATAAGCTAACGGATTCTCTAGACTCGAAGACGTATCTTTGACCCGAAAAATTCAAACCCATTTGACTCGAAGGGAAACTCAGATCTTGAAGTCCATTCATCATTGACCCTGAAGATAAACCAGAAGAAGACGCCAACATGGCAAAACGAGAGGCTACCGTCCCTTGCTGACGTGAACGATACACTCCAATGACTCCACCACCCCATGCTTCGGGAGGCGTTATTGATGACGGTTCATCAGGTTTTAATGATAATGTGTGTGGTTGTCATATTGAATTAATAATTATTAGGTTTTAGCAATATGTCATATATTAGAGTTATTAAATATTAATTAACAAATGTACCGAAGTCGAGCTCGGTTTCCAATAAAAAATCGAGTGAGAATCACCAGCATCGGCTGCAAACGATGGAGGAAACAGCAACGCCGGCTTTTTATCAAATAATTATCATAAGACGGTGTCATAATCGGTTGAAAATCCACAAGTGGTGCCTGTAATATATCTCAATGGTGTTTCTTCACCTGCTGCAAATGAATCATTACCACTTGAAGTTGTCGACGTGGCAGAGTTTCGGGACCCATGACTTGAAGTTGCAGATGAAGGAAGCGGGTACTGAATCGTCCACTGTACCACCCATGAGAGCTGTATTGGGTGTGCAAAAATTGGTTTTGTTCTTTGCCAGCATAAACTTGTGACAGCCTGTTTAAACAAGATAACATAAAAACTTATTTATATGTAAATTGAATAATGATAATAAAAAGGTAATACATTTACCTCAGAATTAGCATGAGCACGGTAATCAGTTGAGGCTAAAATAACAACAACTTTCCAGTTGTGCCAGCTGCCAGTGTGTTTCCATCGTCATGAAACGCCACTGATGAAAAAGGTGACTCGTATGGTACGCGAAATGAGTGTCTTCTTGATCCCAAGTCAAAAGTGTACAACTTTTTATCAAGTCCAACACTAGCAATTTTCTGCAAAACTCCAAAACTGTATATATTATATCTTTTTGATTAATGCAGAATATTATTTTCATTATTTTTTTATCATAGAAAGCAAACTAGTAAACAAACAAAACATTCAGTGAACTGTTCACAAACAGTTTGAGACAGGAAGTTCATTTTGTTTAATAAATGAACAAACATGAACATATGTCATGTTAGATCATTTTTATTCGTCGGTTCTAAAAAAAAGATAATTTATATTCGTAAATGTTCATTCATTTAAATTTTAAACATGTTTATGTTTGTTCGTTTGGATTCATTTATGTTTTAACAACATATTTAGGCCCATAACAAATTAGTCTAGTTTTAACCAACATATTGTTGCTGAAATTTACTTTTAACTGGTTTTGCTTAGTTGTGTTCGTCCATCTATTGTACAGTTATCTCCGTCCATTCTACTGTCAACAAACGAACACGAACACATTCATTTTCTTAACGGCGAGCACAAACAAGATAACCATGTTCGTTTAGTTGTTTGTGTTCAGTTAAAGGTAAGCAAATGAACCCGAAGATGCTCTTTCCATGTTTGTTTACAAGCCTAATAGAAAAGGTGCAAAACAATCAGCAGAAACCTTGTTATTGGACGGTGAAAAACTAATACCAGCTGTCGGTGCCGAATGTTGCTTTAACCAAGAAGCCTGTCTGCGTATCAAAATTAAATTTTTATAAAAAATTCGCATTTGCATCCATTTATCAACCGAGCATGTATGTTAATTAATGAAGCTTGCAAAATATGAATAACGATTGATATGCATATATATATGAGTTTAACAAAACAGGCCTTTGGCGAGTGCTGCTGCTGATAATATTGATGTGAGTAATTCTCACAATTTACACCTCCTAATAATCATTTAATCAATAAAAAATGTGGGTATATACTAAAATTTATTTATATAGATTGATTGCTGCAGTTGACGGAGAATAACAAGAGCAATTTTTACTGGTGTGGTTCCACTTGACGGAGTAGCGGTCAACAGTTACATTGCTGGATCGGTGAAGTTCATTGGTTGTGGTTAGAGGTGCCAAATGGGTTGGGTTGGGTTGGGTTGGGTTGGGTTGAAAAGAAACGAGTCATAGTAACGAGTTTAGGTCATAACGAGTCAATTAAGAAGTCAGTTGTTTTGGTTTGGGTTGTAATAGGTTAGGGTCGGACCAGGTTTTGAGGGTTTTTTTTATCGAGAATAATGGTATAAACATTTTAGTTTTTTTAAATTTTTTGTTTTTTTTTAATTTTTTTTTATATTTTAAATAAAAGTTAAGCCAAACACCTGATATGTCGCTCGTTAAAATCAGCCTATTTATTTTGAGTTACCAAAGTCTTTTCATACGTTTTTTTATTCGAGAAAA
The DNA here is from genome assembly GCF_021521415.1 of Bidens hawaiensis. Classification (NCBI taxonomy): domain Eukaryota; kingdom Viridiplantae; phylum Streptophyta; class Magnoliopsida; order Asterales; family Asteraceae; genus Bidens; species Bidens hawaiensis. The sequence continues at coordinate 81,644 of NW_027506032.1, forward strand.
CCATCATATTATGATTATAACAAGGTTTTTGAAACACCCCCCCCCACACACACACACTCACAAGCGCACACACACGTTGTCGGGGCGGTCGATTTATATAGTCAACTATAGACAGCCACTGTGACAATCGTCAATTTCAGGTTAACTCCGTTAACTCAACTCCGTCAATTCAAACTTTAAGATCGTTGAATCTATAACGTACACTTCATTACATTTAAACTAGGGTTTAAATGACGCGTAACACTTACTACATGTGTAGTCTTTCGGGATTTGCACCGAAACGCAAACGAGTTGACGCAAACGATTGATAAATAAACGATAAACGTAAAAACAATAATTATGTGATTATTATGTGTTAGGATTATGTGCTATGTGATAAAACTATGGTCATGTTAACTTATTGGGCAAGTATGATGGAATGTTCTAGAAAAACAACACTTGGAAAGAAGAGGGACTAGAGTGTAACTTGTATTATTATAAATACATCACTAATAAACAAACCCTAACTTATTATTAACCTACAACCCTAAATCGGCTCTCTCTCCCTCTCTTGATCCACGGCTGCCGTCCACCTTCATCACACACACACACATCAATCAAGAGATTAATCCAAGAACTAGGTGCTAGGAAGGTATACTTGATCATCTCTTACCTCCTTGTTGTGTAATTTTGATGTTTAATGGGTTGTATGTAAACCCTAACTCAGCCGATTATATGTATGTATGTGATCAATATGATAGTTGTTAGTTGGATAATAGATTGATAACTAGATTGATGTTGTTGCATGATTGATTGTTGTTCTTGATTTGAATTAAAACACAAACCCTAATCTTGTATGTATGGTGTGATTTATATGCATGGATAGTAGTTATGGTGTCTAGAGGGTTATATGGATGCATGATAGTTCATAGATTGTTATGATGTTGAGTTTTGATGTGAACAGATTCTGGACAGAATATATATACGATGTTTAACTGACTGTAACGAAGTGTAAACGTGAAAATTGATTGAGATTGTGAGTACTGCAGTAAACTAGGTTGAGTCTAGTTTCTATAAAGTATAAATTCGTAATTTTTGGATAAGTGGAAGTATACTTTTATGATTTTACAAAAACGTGATGCAAAGCTGAGCTGTTAGACCTGCTGTTAGGTTATATTGTAAATTCTATATCTCATGAACTACGAGGCCAATTGGGTTGGTTCCACTTCTGGAAGTTGACTCACTGAGTTAGGAACCAAACCCAAGTGGTCTTGCATTTATTGGATTTTTTCGTTTACCGGGAATTGCAAATAACATTCTGTTGTGCATGAATCTGACTGATATGAGTTTACTGTAGTGTTTTGATCATTATGAGAAATCTATATGGAATAAAAATAATATAAAATATGTTCTGGAAACCTAAGACATGTATGTTTCAGTGGTGATTTTTGGTGAATTAATTGAGATGATATGATCGGTGAAATAGTACAATCTTTCAAGTAGAAATTCTGTCACAATGAAACTAGCTGCTGAGTTGTGTAGGAATGCATGAAATATGATAGTTTTTATATAATTGTTGTATTTTGACCAAAATACCCTTGCGGGGAATAGTTGCTAGTTTGATTGCCATGAATTGACCAAATTGCCCTTATGGGGAATAATGGTTAGTTAGTCTTTGTTTGTTGACCAAAATGCCCTTACGGGAATAATTGCTTGTAAGTACGTTATTAATACATGACACGAAAGTAATTGCTCACTCGTGTATCGTATCACAATTGTACTTGTTTAAATCACACACGGTTCACAAACGAAACACGAAACATGATACGTGCATAGGTATTATGTGCCGAGTCTAGAGACTCGTTAAACGTTCCGATACTTAGAAAATCTCTTTGTTATTTTAGAACGCTAGAGAGTTTTCTACGACGCGCATCACTCGGTGATCTAATTTGGAATATTCTTCGCAAACAGTGAGTTCACTTACCCCGCTCTTTGAACTGTTTTCAAACGTTTTTCACTTGGGGGAGATAACATACTCCGATAAACGCATTTTTGAGATAAACACATATTTAAGATTTTGTTATAAATTATATATATCACTTGTAGAGGCTAAGCGGCACGTAACCCTTGAAGTCCCACGCATCGAACCGGTTAATATTTGGAATAGCGAGTCACTGTTGAGTAGTACTACTGGGTTTGACAAACCCCACCCGACGCTAAGCTCAACTGGAGGTTGAGTGGGTGTAATTTTGGCTAACACTTACCATGGTCTGGGTTGACCTGGTGACGGGCACTTGATAAACAGTCAGCTTCGGTCTCGAACCACTTAGTAATACTTGTTGTATAGATTAGCTACCTATCGATATATAATTTGACATAACATTATCTGGTAACACTTAAACGCTGTAACGTGGTTACACACTTAAACGCTGTAACGTGGTTACACACTTAAACGCTGTAACGTGGTTACACACTTAAACGCCGTAACGTGGTTACGCAAAACATTTAAACGCCGTAACGTGGTTACGCAAAACTTTTAAACGCCGTAACGTGGTTACGCAAAACACTTAACGAAAACGCTGAACTCAAACGCTAAACGATTTATCTTATATAACTTGTGAACTCACCAACCTCGTGTTGACCCCTTTTAGTATGTTATTCTCAGGTAGCCGAGGCGGGCGCGCGGTTTAGGAGCATGCATTAATTGTTAAACATCTTACTCTGCAAACTTAATTTTAACATTTACATTTGGTTTTAAGTCGTCCTGCGTGACGCAACTTTTGAATTAAGGTTTTACGCTTCCGCACTTATTTTTCATTTAAACGTTTTCTTTGGTTTGGTTATAACTAATGATTCCGATCCTGCCAGTTCACACCCTCTGACGGTAAAACTCCGTTAGTGGATTTTGAGGGTGTGACAGATTGGTATCAGAGCCATTGGTTATAGCGAACTAGAAACTGCATGCATACTAGACTATAACCGCGACGACCCATTAGTTATAATAATACGCACTGCATAGGTTTGTGTAGTCTTGTAATCTTATCTCTTACCTCTTTCGCTCATACGCGCGCATATACCCGGCTTACCTGTAGGAATGTCGACGCCACCCTCATCATCATCCGATTCGATGATGCATGCTCACGGGAAGGAACCGCAGTTACCTACTGCCTCGCCACCCCGTGTAGCCCCGGAACTCGAAGCTCCTGCACCAAAGAGGTACCGCCTATCCGGAGGCTTGTATGACAACAACGTTAGCTGGGAATGGTACCCCAACATGATCAGACGTATGGTCTACCGTGAACAAGTTCCCCCATTGCCTCACCCGAACCACCCTGCTTACCCTAACACTCTACCACCTATAACCGAACCTGTAGAGCGAGTTCTCGCAGCTGTCGTTTCTTGTTTGGAGCGTGATGTGGGTTACATGCGCTACACTAGAGAAAATGTTGCCAGACTGTTTAAAGATGGAACCGAGACTCAGGAGGAGATTGCCCGCATGGCAGCGGCAATGAAAGAAATGCAAGAGACTAGTGAGCAACAAACCAAGGTTATGATGAAGATGCAAGCCGAGATGATAGACTTGCAAGAGCAACTCCAAGAAGCAAGGACCCGAACCGAAATAGCCTTAGAACGTTGCGATATCCTACAAATGCAGATTGCTCAGAACGCAGCCGACCCTGAGGCAGAGCCTGAGGCCGAGCCTGGGGCAGAGCCTGAAGTAGAACCTGAAGAAGATCCCGAAGAGGAGCCTGATGTAGAACCTGAAGAAGATCCCGAAGAGGAGCCTGAGGAGGATCCCGAGGAAGATCCCGAAGAGGAGCCCGAGGAGGAACCTGAAGAAGAACCGGAGGAGGAACCAGCTGAGGAGGAGGCACATTCAGAGGTGTCCTCAGATGACGACATCTAGTGAGGATGACACTTAGATGGAGGGGTTGTCTCCATCCGAACTATTATTTTTCTATAATTTTAAGGATTGATTGGAAATACTTTGTAGCGAATACAATGGTTTTAATCATGAATTTTTAATTAGACTAATAAGTGGCAGTGATGTGTCCGCGGATGGTGGATCCGCCGAGCAAGGGAATAGAGATGTACATTGATGGGTTAGCACCACAGATTCAGGGTATGGTGACGTCTTCCAGACCAGCCACGATCCAACAAGCGATCCGTTTGGCTCACAAACTGACGGATCAGGCTGTGACCCAGGGTGCGTTACCACCGAGGGGTTCGACTGTTAAAGCCCGTGACAACCCGAGTAATGACCACGTCAGCAACAGTAACAACAACAGCAACCCGAACAGCGGGAAGAGAAAGTTCGACAACACCAGATCTTCATCCTCGAACCTCCCACCGCAACAACACTACCGTAAACCCGAGTTCACCCGGAGCTTTAACACTCAGAATCACAACAACAACAACTCCAACAACAACGGTAGCGGGCAGGTTTCGAGCGGATATGCTGGGAAGTATCCAAAGTGCAACAGGTGCAACTATCATCATGTTGGCCAGTGTGACCGTGTCAAGTGTCAAAGATGCGGAAAGATAGGTCACCAAGCGAAAGAATGTAGAGGAGACCTTGCGGCAAAGGGTGCTCCTAAGCAACCGATGACGACTAAGGGATGTTTTGAATGTGGACAGGAAGGTCATTTCCGGAAGGATTGCCCCAAGCTGAAACATAATGACAACAATGGGGGCAATGGAAGTGGCACTAACGGTGGAGGAAATGGCAAAGGAAGAGCGTTTGTGATTGGATCGGGTCAAGCCCGCAATGATCCGCATGTGGTGTCCGGTAAGTTCCCTGTAAACGATTATTTTGCTTCCATTTTGTTTGACACTGGAGCTGATAGGAGTTTTGTGTCGAAAGCCTTTAGCCAACTTTTAGACCTTACTCCAACCCCGTTAGACGCTAAGTTTCCTGTTGAATTAGCTAATGGTAAAACTGTAGTAACAACTCATATACTTGCGGGATGTAAGTTGAAACTGTCAGGTCATGTTTTTGACATCGACCTTATTCCTTTTACGCTTAGTAGTTTCGATGTCGTTGTCGGCATGGACTGGTTATCCGAGAACCGAGCGGAGATTATATGCCATGATAAAATAGTCCATATTACCACCCCTTCCGGCGAGATCATTTCGGTCCGAGGCGAGAGAAGCGGCATGACCAACAGCATCATCACCCTTATGAAAGCACAGAAGTATCTACGAAAGGGTCATCCGGCAATTTTGGCGCAGATTGTTGAGAAACCCGCGGAGGAGAAACGAATTGAAGACATACCGGTTGTGCGAGACTTTCCGGAAGTTTTCCCGGAGGATTTGCCCGGACTCCCTCCTATTCGTCAAGTCGAATTCCAAATCGAGTTGACACCCGGTGCAGCACCCATAGCACGAGCCCCGTATCGACTCGCACCGGCGGAACTTCAGGAGTTGTCCACTCAGTTGCAAGATTTGTTGGATAAGGGTTTTATCCGACCTAGCTCATCGCCATGGGGAGCCCCTGTCTTGTTTGTCCGAAAGAAAGACGGGACTTTTCGGATGTGCATCGACTACCGGGAGTTGAACAAGGTGACGGTCAAGAACCGTTATCCTTTACCCCGAATTGATGATTTATTTGACCAGCTTCAGGGATCGAGTTACTACTCGAAGATCGATCTACGATCCGGTTACCACCAGTTGAGAGTGCGCGAAGAAGATATTTCAAAGACGGCTTTCAGAACACGGTATGGTCACTACGAGTTCTCGGTTATGCCTTTTGGCCTAACCAACGCGCCAGCCGTATTTATGGATCTCATGAATCGAGTATGCAAGGCGTACCTCGACAAGTTCGTGATTGTTTTCATCGATGATATTCTTGTCTACTCCAAGAACGAGACTGACCACGAAGAGCACTTAAGGATAATTCTGGAACTACTGAAGAAGGAACAACTGTATGCTAAAGTCTCGAAATGTGAATTTTGGCTTCGCGAGGTTCACTTTTTAGGACATGTGATCAACGAGAATGGTATCCATGTCGATCCCGGTAAGGTAGAGGCCATCAAAAACTGGGAAGCACCTAAGACTCCGACTGAAGTGCGACAATTCCTAGGACTGGCCGGCTACTATCGGCGTTTCATCGAGGGATTTTCAAAGATTGCTCAACCCCTCACCGCTTTGACTCACAAGGGCACTAAGTACAACTGGGGTGACGCGCAAGAATCCGCTTTCCAACTGTTGAAAACCGAGCTTTGTAGCGCCCCTATTTTAGCCCTCCCCGAGGGAACAGAAAATTTTGAGGTACACTGTGACGCATCTATACAAGGTCTCGGTTGTGTGCTGATGCAACTCGAGAAGGTTATAGCCTACGCCTCTAGACAACTACGGGTTCACGAGAAGAACTACACGACCCATGATTTGGAACTCGGAGCTGTGGTGTTTGCTCTTAAGATATGGAGGCATTACTTGTACGGTACCAAGTTTACCATTTACACCGACCACAAGAGTCTCCAACATATCTACGATCAGAAAGAGCTGAACATGCGACAGCGTCGTTGGGTCGAGCTGCTTAAAGATTATGATTGTGCCATCAAGTACCACCCTGGCAAGGCCAATGTGGTGGCCGACGCCCTCAGCAGAAAAGAAACAGAAAAACCCAGACGAGTAAGAGCATTGCAACTTACGATTCATGCCAGCTTACCCGATCAGATCCGCGATGCGCAACTGGAAGCTTTGAAAGATGAAAATCTTCCATCGGAACTCATGCGGGGCATGAACAAGCAACTTGAAACCAGATCGGACGGGGTCCGATATTTTGAGAACCGGATTTGGGTTCCACGATACGGAGAGTTGAGAACTCTAGTGATGGACGAAGCTCACAAGTCCCGATATTCTATCCACCCTGGCTCAGATAAAATGTATCATGATTTAAAGGCACTTTACTGGTGGCCGAACATGAAAGCCGACATTGCCACCTACGTGAGCAAATGCTTGACTTGTGCCAGAGTCAAGATTGAATACCAGAAACCATCTGGTCTACTGCAACAACCGGAACTCCCAATGTGGAAATGGGAGCACATCTCAATGGATTTTATTACGGGTTTGCCTAAGACACCGACGGGATGCGATACCATCTGGGTGATCGTTGACCGGTTGACTAAATCGGCACATTTCCTAGCGATTAAGGAAACGGACAAAATGGAAAGACTGACTCGAGTATACATGAAAGAAGTGGTGTCTAGACACGGAGTGCCTGTCTCGATCATTTCCGATCGAGATTCTCGTTTTACCTCACACTTTTGGAAGTCGCTGCAAAGCGCACTGGGCACACGTCTCGATATGAGTACAGCATACCATCCTCAGACGGATGGGCAAAGTGAACGGACTATTCAGACCCTGGAGGATATGTTGCGTGCATGCGTTTTAGATTTCGGAAAAAGTTGGGAACCCCACTTACCCTTGGTAGAGTTTTCGTATAATAACAGCTACCACGCAAGTATTAAGGCAGCGCCGTTTGAAGCGCTGTACGGACGGAAGTGTCGATCACCACTCTGCTGGGCAGAGGTGGGTGACAGCCAAATCACTGGTCCAGAACTGGTACTCGAAACCTCGGAAAAGATTGTTCAAATCCGAAATCGCATGGCAGCAGCACGGGATCGCCAAAAGAGTTACGCCGACAAGCGCCGAAAACCTCTCGAATTTAAAGTGAACGATCGGGTGTTACTCAAAGTCTCACCTTGGAAAGGTGTAGTTCGCTTTGGTAAGCGAAACAAACTCAACCCACGGTATGTTGGTCCGTACCGGATAACTGAGCGCATTGGTCCGGTGGCGTACCGACTGGACCTACCAACAGAACTCAGTGGCGTACACGATGTATTCCACGTTTCAAATTTGAAGAAATGCCTATCTGATGAAACCCAAGTAGTCCCTTTGGAGGAACTACAAGTCGATGAACAGTTACGGTTCATTGAGGAACCAGTTGAGGTTTTGGATTGGGAAACCAAAACGCTCAAACACAGCAAAATTCCAATCGTTAAAGTTCGTTGGAACTCGAGACGTGGACCGGAGTTCACGTGGGAACGCGAGGATCAAATGATGAAAAAGTATCCTCACCTTTTTGAAGGGCTAACCAAACACCGAAAACCGCGAAACCCGGCAAACCGTCAAACATCACCGAAGGTATGAATTAAATTTCGGGACGAAATTTCTTTTTACTAGGGGATGATATGACAAACTGAAAATTTTTCTTCTTACTCTTTCAGACTCTCATCACGACTTGACTCAAATTTTCGGGACGAAAATTCTTTAACATGGGAATGATGTGACAATCGTCAATTTCAGGTTAACTCCGTTAACTCAACTCCGTCAATTCAAACTTTAAGATCGTTGAATCTATAACGTACACTTCATTACATTTAAACTAGGGTTTAAATGACGCGTAACACTTACTACATGTGTAGTCTTTCGGGATTTGCACCGAAACGCAAACGAGTTGACGCAAACGATTGATAAATAAACGATAAACGTAAAAACAATAATTATGTGATTATTATGTGTTAGGATTATGTGCTATGTGATAAAACTATGGTCATGTTAACTTATTGGGCAAGTATGATGGAATGTTCTAGAAAAACAACACTTGGAAAGAAGAGGGACTAGAGTGTAACTTGTATTATTATAAATACATCACTAATAAACAAACCCTAACTTATTATTAACCTACAACCCTAAATCGGCTCTCTCTCCCTCTCTTGATCCACGGCTGCCGTCCACCTTCATCACACACACACACATCAATCAAGAGATTAATCCAAGAACTAGGTGCTAGGAAGGTATACTTGATCATCTCTTACCTCCTTGTTGTGTAATTTTGATGTTTAATGGGTTGTATGTAAACCCTAACTCAGCCGATTATATGTATGTATGTGATCAATATGATAGTTGTTAGTTGGATAATAGATTGATAACTAGATTGATGTTGTTGCATGATTGATTGTTGTTCTTGATTTGAATTAAAACACAAACCCTAATCTTGTATGTATGGTGTGATTTATATGCATGGATAGTAGTTATGGTGTCTAGAGGGTTATATGGATGCATGATAGTTCATAGATTGTTATGATGTTGAGTTTTGATGTGAACAGATTCTGGACAGAATATATATACGATGTTTAACTGACTGTAACGAAGTGTAAACGTGAAAATTGATTGAGATTGTGAGTACTGCAGTAAACTAGGTTGAGTCTAGTTTCTATAAAGTATAAATTCGTAATTTTTGGATAAGTGGAAGTATACTTTTATGATTTTACAAAAACGTGATGCAAAGCTGAGCTGTTAGACCTGCTGTTAGGTTATATTGTAAATTCTATATCTCATGAACTACGAGGCCAATTGGGTTGGTTCCACTTCTGGAAGTTGACTCACTGAGTTAGGAACCAAACCCAAGTGGTCTTGCATTTATTGGATTTTTTCGTTTACCGGGAATTGCAAATAACATTCTGTTGTGCATGAATCTGACTGATATGAGTTTACTGTAGTGTTTTGATCATTATGAGAAATCTATATGGAATAAAAATAATATAAAATATGTTCTGGAAACCTAAGACATGTATGTTTCAGTGGTGATTTTTGGTGAATTAATTGAGATGATATGATCGGTGAAATAGTACAATCTTTCAAGTAGAAATTCTGTCACAATGAAACTAGCTGCTGAGTTGTGTAGGAATGCATGAAATATGATAGTTTTTATATAATTGTTGTATTTTGACCAAAATACCCTTGCGGGGAATAGTTGCTAGTTTGATTGCCATGAATTGACCAAATTGCCCTTATGGGGAATAATGGTTAGTTAGTCTTTGTTTGTTGACCAAAATGCCCTTACGGGAATAATTGCTTGTAAGTACGTTATTAATACATGACACGAAAGTAATTGCTCACTCGTGTATCGTATCACAATTGTACTTGTTTAAATCACACACGGTTCACAAACGAAACACGAAACATGATACGTGCATAGGTATTATGTGCCGAGTCTAGAGACTCGTTAAACGTTCCGATACTTAGAAAATCTCTTTGTTATTTTAGAACGCTAGAGAGTTTTCTACGACGCGCATCACTCGGTGATCTAATTTGGAATATTCTTCGCAAACAGTGAGTTCACTTACCCCGCTCTTTGAACTGTTTTCAAACGTTTTTCACTTGGGGGAGATAACATACTCCGATAAACGCATTTTTGAGATAAACACATATTTAAGATTTTGTTATAAATTATATATATCACTTGTAGAGGCTAAGCGGCACGTAACCCTTGAAGTCCCACGCATCGAACCGGTTAATATTTGGAATAGCGAGTCACTGTTGAGTAGTACTACTGGGTTTGACAAACCCCACCCGACGCTAAGCTCAACTGGAGGTTGAGTGGGTGTAATTTTGGCTAACACTTACCATGGTCTGGGTTGACCTGGTGACGGGCACTTGATAAACAGTCAGCTTCGGTCTCGAACCACTTAGTAATACTTGTTGTATAGATTAGCTACCTATCGATATATAATTTGACATAACATTATCTGGTAACACTTAAACGCTGTAACGTGGTTACACACTTAAACGCTGTAACGTGGTTACACACTTAAACGCTGTAACGTGGTTACACACTTAAACGCCGTAACGTGGTTACGCAAAACATTTAAACGCCGTAACGTGGTTACGCAAAACTTTTAAACGCCGTAACGTGGTTACGCAAAACACTTAACGAAAACGCTGAACTCAAACGCTAAACGATTTATCTTATATAACTTGTGAACTCACCAACCTCGTGTTGACCCCTTTTAGTATGTTATTCTCAGGTAGCCGAGGCGGGCGCGCGGTTTAGGAGCATGCATTAATTGTTAAACATCTTACTCTGCAAACTTAATTTTAACATTTACATTTGGTTTTAAGTCGTCCTGCGTGACGCAACTTTTGAATTAAGGTTTTACGCTTCCGCACTTATTTTTCATTTAAACGTTTTCTTTGGTTTGGTTATAACTAATGATTCCGATCTTGCCAGTTCACACCCTCTGACGGTAAAACTCCGTTAGTGGATTTTGAGGGTGTGACAGCCACTGCGACTCGAACGCTACCAGGGTGAAATCCGACTATTATAGATGATTATACTAAAACGTAAATTAAAATAAGAATGTGATAACTATGTATGCGGAATTTAAGAAAACATAGTATTTTAAAATATGTAAGAGAAAATAATTATGAAAATAAAAAAGTATATTAAAATCAAACTTGAAAATAAATAGAATTAATCTTAACAAATGAATGTTTGCTATAGATAGGTGTCTAACTTGAAAATTAGTTAACTATCATTGAAAAAGCCTTGTATTGTAAATGTGAAAATTAATTGGTTTATTTCCTGAATAGTGTTTATTATGAGATACCTAACATTTGTTTTTTAACATATATATATATATATATATATATATATATATATGAGAAAGTTAACGTACAAATGAAATTAACGTGCTAAACGTGAGAATCAAGTAGAATAATTATATAATTGATTTTCGCATCTACCATGTTAATTTCATTTGTTTTAATCCAAACCCTATATATATATATATATATGATGAGTATCATTACAGAATTGTTAAATTATTTAAGAACTTGAAGGAACCCTTGAAAACTAACGTTTTTTATAAAAGTTTTTGTATGTTAATGTTCTTTGAGAGTAGTTTTATCATTTTTTATATCTATATCTACAATTACAATTTTGAAAATTAGTTTTTATACATATCTATGTTTTGTTTTACACCTATGTAAATTTGTTAGTACATAAATTTTACATGTATGTAAACTTGTGAATAATATATGTAATAATTTTTTTTTATATAAAATATAATAAAACTACTCTTAAATAATGTTAATATATGAAAAAATTAAAAATTTGTTTAGTTTTTAAGGGTTCCTTAGAGTTTTTAACTATTTTAGAGTTCTTAAATGATACCAACCCGATATATATATATATATATATATATATATATATATATATATATATATATATATATATATATATATATAGGGGAGGGTTATTCTAAAAACAAGTCGTTTCCTAGGAAGACTACAAATAAATCATAGCTATTGGATCATTTCAATCGATGGTTGAGATTCAAAATTACCAAAAACCGTCATAGTTTCCTACAATTACTCTTTCACCATTATAATCGACATAGTTTACTAGAATTGTTCTTTCACCATAGGTTTTAATGCCAAATGTCAAAATTCTATTGGTTCTTACCATTATTAGGAAACAACTTCTTTTTATTTGAACCCTTTTATATATATATATATATATGTATATATATATGTGTGTATGTATGTATGTATAATGTTGTGTTTGAACTGTTTTAGAGAAATAATAATCAGTTGATTACAATTGTGCGTTTTAAATAACAGTTATAAAGGGGTGTTGTATTTTTAAATTACAATTAGTTCATGTGTAATCTCGCAAAACGTCAATGTGTAAAAAGTTTTTACTACAAATGGTCTTGGAATTGTAAATTTATAGCATAACATGTTAACACAAGATAAGTTTATACGAAGTAAATGTTACTGGTTGGGGTAAACGAGTTCGGGTAAATATACGAGCCAACATGATAAAAAAATATGACTATTAACAGATCCAACCCACTAAACTCATTAATGATACACAATACATTTAGCTTGTCATATTAAATATGTTAAGGGTCAACTTGGCACGACTATTACCCGTTTATCGAACAGTGTAATTTTATAGCTTCATAAATAACTAGTGATTTACTCGGCGCGTTGGGCCTGGACAAGTTGGTAAAGCCCAAAAGATGGTAAGAACCCAAACGTTATCGGTTCTAGGCATTGAGGCGGTAACTCGACACATTCAATCGGTTTTGGGTTACTTTCATTATGATACCGGAGCTAAAAAGGGAAAAAAAAATGAGGTGGGCCAATGGGGTGTTGTGGGTTTGTAAACTCGTACGCTGTTAAACCCGAGCATTGAGGTTATGAATCTACGCGAATTCTATTGGATTTCGTTATATTCATTATAGTAAAGGAACTAAAAAAAACAAAAGACAAATAATATAAAAAAAGAAAAGGACAAAATGTCAATGACCAATTAGATGCCCCAAGTGGCCCAATCGAGATTTAGCGGCACCAAACTTGGTATTTGTTATATATAATAATAATTAAATACAAACGATAACTTTTAATTTATGATGTTAATTGTATATAACTAGTTTTTTACCCGGCGTGTTGCGTCGGGCGGGTTAGTAAAACTCAAACGATGGTAAAAACTCAAGTGTTGTCGGTTCCAAGCATTGAGTCGGTAAGTCGATGCGAATTCAGTCGGTTTCGGTGACGTGTGTTAGTGTACCGGAATCAAAACCAAATATAAAACGAAAACATATAAAAGTTGATGGGGACCAATAGGTTGACGTTAGTCGGTAAAACTCGAGTGTTGGTAAAAGCCGATCATTATTGATCCCGAAACTAAAACAAAAAACACACAAAAATTGACGTTCACTCAGTTTCTGTTACGTTCGTTATGACAACTAAACTAAAGAAACAAAAACAAACTTTGCAGACAAGTTCGGTGCCTCCAAGTGGCCCAATAAGGCACTTGCGACACCAAACTTTTAATTTGTTATATATTATTATTATTATTATTTCTTAATTGTGTTTTATGACTTGTAATAATATAATATTTGTATAAAAAGTAGTTACATTTTTTTTAAAAAAAAATTAACACTTGTCATTTATCTTTAAAGTTGACTTGGTTTGTACTTTATATCTCTAAATGTTACAAGGTTTATCCTTATGCTCTAACTCGGTTAGGGTGGAGGGTGTGGTCACCTAAGTGTACCCAAAGTACCTTAAGCATTGACAAATCCTACACTGCCACATAGTTTTTATCCTTAACTACCTTGGACTTCTCTAAGGCTAACATTGGTGTACTCGAACTACCCTAAAGAATTTTAATTTTTTTATAATTTTTAAGGGTCATTTTATCTCTAACGTGATCCTGACTGTTACCCTGGTGGCTAGGAAACCTAGCTAGAGGCAGGATCCTGAACTAACTATGTTTGTTATATTTATGTTATGCTTGTAGGTTACGCAAGACTCAAACGGTCAACAACGGCTACATGTGACTTATTCTACCTAAAAGCTTGGAGAAACATTTGAAATACACGTGGGATGAAGACTGAGTCGTTATTTATTTATGGCGGCTATGGTTCTCGGATTTATAGCACATTTTGTTATTTTTATTTTCTATATAAATGAGGCTATTGAGAACGTTATAGGATACATATTCTACACTCACACTACTTACACTTGTATTCTAGCTTTCGTTCTTTACTAGTTCCCGAGCTGTAATCACCATTTTCATTAATAAATTGAGGTAGGGGATAATTTTCCCCTACGAGGTTGTTTTCCGAAGATCCTCACTGGGATCTAAGGTTTTTTTCTTGCCATATCGCCATGCCAACCTTTACGTTTACCGCATTTGTCAACTATATTACTTACCACTTACCTCACAACTGAAAAACACACCACCTCACTTCACTAATTTTCTCAATTATTGCTTCGGTAATTTTTGACAAAAACAATAATTTAAACACAAATAAATAAAAACTTCCATTAGGGGCGATTACAAATTGATTAGGTTCCAATTAGGTGCGATTACGACCGATTATGTCCGACTTGGACCGACGAACGACAAATGAACTGATTACCTGAAAATTACTCAGTAGACACACGACTAGCCCCTAGTTGCGACTAGTCGACGATTGTTTCCGACTTTTACAACACTGCCTATTACAAACACACTTTCACTTATCTGTAATTGAACAAATAATATTATTAGTAGTATATATAGTCAGTTTTTTCGACTCAGAAGTTACTTGTGTTATATCTTTCACATATGAAGCCAAACAACATGCTTGAACTATACCATTTGTTCCTTCTTTGTTGTGAATATAATATATCACAAAATGATTGATATACTTGTAGGTCATTGAAATGGATCGGTAACAGATACGACACGAACTCTAGGGGTGCGGAATCCTCTTTGTCTTTGTTTACGAGTGTAATAAAGTATTAGAATGAGTGTTTAAACAATACAATAAACAAAATCTTGGTGTATAAAATCATAGCACTGTATTGATCAATACATAAGCAAAAAAGACGCATGAGGCAAGGTAAAACGAGCTACCTAAACTCTAGGTCGAAGTAGTGTTTATACATTACACAACTTCGCCTATTACAAAGACCGTGCAAACTTAGTAACTTCACCGATTACTATCTTCGCCCGCTACTTAACTTGGTCATAACCCTAAACACATAAAAACATAAAAGCAAACAACCACTATACATATCATTCATTACATACATTAATAAAAATATAAACCTATGAACTACTATCACTAACATGCACCTACTAAAATAAACGAGTACTACATTGTAAATTCTTGATGACGTAACATCGCGTGAGTTTTCTACTAGTATGTGTATGTGTATTATTTATGATGTCATCGCCTCATCGAGGTCAATGTCTAGTTCGACCCGTGACTCGGTAAGTCGTCTTGTCTATAGCCAAAATCATTGATTACCAACAAACTTTATGCCAAAAATATAATATATTTTATTATTAAAACCGGTCTATAAATTCAATTACATATTTATATCCTTAATTATAAAATAACAAATCTATGCATTTTAATTAAAAATAATCTATGCAATTGTTCTAAGTAATTAACTATAATGTTCTCTATTAAGGAATTAAAAAACGCAAAATTTAACTTCTTGTTATGCTATTCCAATTCCTTTACAGTGTATTCTTGAGTTTTTATTTAAGTGATTGGAAAAAAAAAGAAAAAATGTAGTTTTTTTTTTCATTCTTGAGTTTTTTTATTAAAAGAAAAGGAAGAGAATGGAAAGAAAATTTAAGTATTTTTTCCTTCAAAACTTTCCTGCCAAATATGACATGATTGTAAAGGAAAGTTTATAACCCATTACAATATTACTAATTTATCATATCTTAATTCTCTTTTCTATATTGCTATGAGGACATAATTGTAAATTTATAATTTTTTTTCTATCTTTTTCTTCTGATCTAAGTCAAGAATGTAATTAACATTTTATTTTCTTTTATTTTAACTTGAGAATTCCTTTCAATTATATAATTTATTTTCCTTTCTTCCCCTATCCAATCTTATCATTTTTTTTTCTTGTATTTTAAACCCGTGAGTTCAGTGTTAAAAACATTTCGTGTACCAAATGATCCCTTGTAATCTAAGAGTAGGGATATGTAGACCTAACTACATTGTTGGTCCCTGTGATTTGCGGATATTGTATGGCTGATCCTCAAATTTAACTAATTACAAACTTGATCTTAGTAGTTTAAACATATTACTAAGGTGATCCAGGTGTATGAATCATGTAACTATGGTGATCCTTATCCACTAACATTGTTAAAATATCCAGTTAAATAAACCAAACTACCGCTTAATAATAATCAAAATTCATACATCTGGACCATTTACTAAGTTTATATAGTATAAAAATCAAGTTTATAATTAGGGGGTGTTTGGGATTGCTTATTTTCATCAACTTATAACTTATAATTTTTTTAAAAAATGATAAGGTGTTTGAGACTGCTTATATTATGAGAGTAAAAGTTCTATAAGTTATACTTTTATAACTTATTAACTTAATAAAAAATTATAAAGAGACAAATAAGAAATCCCAAACACCTGTTAGTTAAGTTGAGGATTAAGCCCGTAAATAAAGAGACATAACATCCATTCTGTTACGTTTGATGAATATAACATCCGTCTTTAAAAAAAGGAAAATTGGATTTTAATAATCCCAACTTAATGCAGTTGGCTGATAATAATCCCAACTTTGAAAGTAGCTGTCATTGGTCCCAACTTTCACACTATTTATTTTCATTGGACCTCCGTTAAAAAAAAACTTAATGACGTTATGTTTTTTTTTCCAAATTTCATACTGATATTTTAGGGCTTTTGATCGGAATGAGAATACGAGTCGATTCGTATTCCCATTCCAATCAAAAGCCCTAAAATATCAGTTTGAAAGTAAGTTTTACATCAATCGACTCGTATTCCCATTCCAATCAAAAGCCCTAAAATATCAGTTTGAAATTTGGAAAAAAACATAACGCCGTTAAGTTTTTTTTAACGGGGGTCCAATGAAAATAAATAGTGTGAAAGTTGGGATCAGTGACAGCTACTTTCAAAGTTGAAATTATTATCAGCCAACTGCATTAAGTTAGGATTATTAAAATCCAATTTTCCTTTAAAAAATAAACATTGGATAACTCTCAAGAAAAAAAAATAAATAAATTGGATAGCTATAATCCCACGGATCTTATAAATAAATCCAACCACCATCAATCTTGCTCTGCACCAAACAAAAAAACCTCCCAGTCCGAATCGCTTTTTCTTCTGCTATGGCGTGGAGGAATTAAATTAGGATTTGATATTGCTGCTGTTTCTGTTCGTTCCAAAATCACCGCTCCCAAACCCCCAGCGTCTATCATCAACAACCAGTTTACACCGAGGGCAAATTGTGGATCTGGCTTTAGATGTTACCATGCTGAGGCTGATCCTCCGCAACAGGTACATATGTATTCACGATTCAAGCGTCTAATCGGTCGCCTAACTGTATGTGCAGGATTAGCCTATGTGGCACTAGAAATTGGGGTAGGTATGCTTTATGGGGAAATAGAGACTATACCCTTTACGAAACGGAAACACTTCCTTTTATGCCTGCGCGTTCTGAGTTTACCAGGATGAAGATGGATGCTGATGCTCGAGGGATCGTTTTACCTGAGACGCATCCAGAGACCGTTAGGGCTAGAGTTGTCTTGAAAGATGTCATTCAAGCATTGAAAACAGGATTACACGGAAGGGAGATCCACTCTACGACCGGCAGATTTGCTCGTCTTTGGTTGGGCCAAGGGAAAACACACTTGTGTTGACCCCACAGGGGTATCTCCCTTAGCTGGTTTGAGGGATAATGGGTTTGTAGCTGGGCAAACAATGAAAAGGGCTGAAACGAAGAAGGTAAAGAAACATGCTAAAGCCTGCGAAGAGAACCAACATGTTTTTGTCCCTCTGGCTTTTGATACCTTTGGCTCCTTGGCACCGGAAGCTATCTGTTTCCTAACCAGGGTCCAACGGGTTGTGCATAGCAATGTGTCGACTCAAAAGGGGCAGGGGTATGTCTTTAGCAGGTTAGGGTTTGCAATTCAAAAAGGGGTGGCGGCGCAGCTTGTTGCCCACCTACCTGCTATGTTGATGTAATATCTATGTTTCTATTTAATCACCCACCTGCTATGTTGATGTAATATCTATGTTTCTATTTAATGATTAGTATTAATATAAAATATTTCTTTTTATAAAAAGTTTAAAAATCAACCCAAAATGATTACAACTCTTCGATTAAACTAAAACGAAGATTCATTATTGGAAACATTTGTGTCCACGGATCGATACTTGGTTCTTACCAATACTATTCTACATATACGATAGGTACACTTGCCTATTTTGTGTGTTTAGTCTTTGTAGAAATCACTTTTATAAATTTAAAACATGATCTCATGCAAAAGCTAAACCCCATCCATTATATATATATGCTGGTGTTGGTGCTTAACACTTGCAATATGGTTGTAGGTTGCACATGTTGTAGGAAGACATATGGCTGAGAGGTTTACAAAGAACTATTTGATTGCATCCAAACGGCTAAAGTACTATAAGTTTCTTGGGCGGTCGAAGAAAAGGCGATTCTTTTGGCCCAAGATCGACCTTTCTCGCAAAGGTACGAAGTGTGTTTGATAACCATGGATTAGTTAGGTTTGATTACATGTTATAACTTGATGGAAAAAACGTTTGTATTATGTGTAGGATGGAGACTGAAGCTGATCACATAGGGTTGCTGTTGATGGCTTCTGCTGGATATGATCCACGGGTCGCACCAAAGGTGTTTGAAAAATTGGATAAAGGATCAGGTAATTCGGGTTTGGAAAATTACAGTGTCACCCATCCATCGGGTAAGACAAGAAGTAAATTACTATGTGAGGCTAATGTGATGCAAGAAGCAATCTTAGTATATGAACAAGTCATGGCAGGAGGAGAAGTAAACTGGAGTCTTTTACTTCGTTGATTTGACTATTTGGAAGGAATCATTGAAGTAAATTAGGTGTAACTTATGGTGATGGTTATGACTTGTGAATTGAGTCGGTTATTTAAGCTATGTTTTATTAACCTTATTACTTTTGAAATTAAGCTATGTTTTATTAACCTTATTACTTGTGATGCGTGCTAGGAAAAAGTTTTTTTATACTTTAATCTTGCCTTTTGAAGAGTTGTTACTGCCTGATGATAAATAGCGACTAATTGTTTTCAACTTGGACATAGCAATCCATAGTACTTTTAGCAAGTTATATCCTATAAGCGTCTGACCATATTTATTGACATTAGTTTAGATGATAATGATATAACTCAGGTTGTTCTCTAGCTTAAACAAACTAGCATATGATTAGTTATTATTTGGAGCTATAATTACATTCTTGATCATACTCTACTCTACGATTTAATAAGCTGTTTATATAATTAGACCTTTTCTTATAGCTTCAACAATAACTCTAGATTAAGGTACAGTTGCTAAGATGACAATCTAGCACTTAAAGACGGGATATTTATATTTTGCCTTGTTTAGTAAATTTCTTGTTGGCAATTTTGACTTCACATTACGCGAGCCATGGCGATAATAATAATTTAACATAGTTTAATGCGCATAAATTGGTAGCTAGTTTTTGATGCTCTTGCTTTGGCGAGGATTTATAATAAAAGTGGGTTACTGCTGCCACCCAAAAGACAATAATTAGCTTTTGCTTTAAGGCTATGTGTAGTACAAAATGAGCGTTTTGCGTCATGTGGCGTTCAGTCAGTAAATAGTGGGTTTTTGTTTTTTGGGTGTAATGATGTTGTAGCCCATATATATACCACACACAATCCGTTACAATAATAAAATCAAAATGGAAGCCGACGACAAATAGAACCCCCCCCCCCTATCGGCCCACATTTCGGGCGGGGGGGGGGGGGGGCTCGCTCATTTTCGCTGCTATTCGCCTCAAGTTTACGCCCACTACGGGTGGCCTAAGAGCCTATATATATATTTATGTGGGCCATAAGACTTTTTGCTGCTGTAAAAAATGCTTATTATCGTAGACTACAATTCGCCCAAGTTTACGCCCACTACGGTGGGTTTGTTTGTTTGTTTTGTTTTTTTTAAATGAACGAGGATGACGGGGGAAACATTTTAGTTATTTTCAATTTGCGTTTTTTATATATATTTTGAATTATTATCTTTTTAATAGTTTTTTGAATATTTTTTTAGGGGTTTTTAAAACCCTTTGTATTTCAACCTTCACTTTGGTCAAGGTGAGTTAGTTTTACCTATCTTGACCCATATCTATCATAACCCTCTATTTTAAAAATCCATCATGACCCTTACCATACCCATTCTAACCCATCACCCAAATCCAACCCAACCCACTCACATTGCCACATCTAATTGTAGCATAATAAGGTCGTTCACATAATATGAAGTTAGTTGTTTGCATTACATACAACAACCTAAAATAACATATGAACCTATACTAACAGTTGGAATTCCGCTCCTTTTGCCTAAAGAGTTTGTTTGTGATATTTGATTTATGGACTGTTGGCTTGCCATTCTTTTATTCGTCTTATTGACCTAATTGCAGGGTAAGAGGTTGTTTGGTTCATTCAGATCTGAATGAGCTAGATCTGAATAAGCCTTTGTCCCATTCAGCAACAACATGAGTCTGAATGATTCAGACCCAATTTTAACTATTCAAATGTTTTTATGTCTGGAACCAAACAGTCTGAAGTCTGAATGAATCAGATGCAAACAAACCGCCTCTAAAACAAAATCAGTTAGGTATGCTATATGTAAGCCTTGTAGAAGTGTTTACTATCAATTTAATATGTATGTTTGCTAGCCTAAAATTTTATGCATGATCAATTTAAAACCTATTCGGTTTCTAGGTTGGCCCATTTAAGTCGAAATTAAAGAATTTAGGCATGGTCAATTCAAAACCTATTCGGTTGCTAGGTTGACCCGTTCCAGTCAAACTTAAAGAACTTGCCATGTTTTAGCCAACACACACCCACACACACTAGCGTAAGAGCCTGCCCCTTGCGGTGGGGACACAACAATGATAGGGTCGGTAGGGGTTCGACTCGTGGTTTTTCTTCTTCTGTTGTTTGATGCTTGTGAAATATGTAAAACATTAAGGGTGTTATGAAACAAGCATAATAACTATAACCAAAATGAGAAAGAGATGTAGGGAGAAAAAGAAAGATTTTATTAGCCACGTGTGTCAAATACAATGAGATACAATATGGTTATATAGGAAATGAAAACTTGTTGATCAAGCCTAATTTATTTTAGGGTGTTGATAACCACATAGTATATATTTATAAACTCCCATTTGATTATCAATTTCATACGATTAAGGATGTTGTCTCGTTAAAAACTTTGCTAGGAAAATCCAGTGGGACAAAACCATAGCTAAAGGAAAAGAGTGTATTATATATTCTTTAAAATGGTATAATCTTCTATGAAAGTTCCCAAAACTTTTGTAGTAAATCATCCACATCTTGGACCATTAACATGCAAATCTTTTAGTTGAACAATGACGTGTGATCTTAATCTAATACTTCTGTTTCCTCCTATATATCATGAAAAAACGTCACAGGATCCACAACTGTGTTTGTTACAATCGAGAGATCAAGGTCAGAATAACCATCATCATCATAGTTTATAAACAAACAAATTCTACTCTTCATCCATTACTTGAGCTTCACCATTTGTTTCTGTCTCTATCTTAGGCTTCACATTATAACCTCATCACCATCACCATTTCCCGGTGTCACACCCCGACCAAAGGGCGGCGGAACATGCCGGGGTGTAACGTATTGATCGTACAATACAAAGTGAAAAATAGATAGGTTGTTAGCTAATCAAACCCAACTAACTTCAATTGTATACCCATCTTTGTTCATACTCAAAAATAAACTTCATTTAGACTAATTTGTCCATACTCCAAAATAGGTTTTGACATGTTTATAGCCAAAACCAAACCTTCGGTTAAATATGTTTGTTCCTATTGATCTTATGCAAAATAAATATATATACAGCAACTATTTAAGGAAAAAAAACAAAGCAAACCCTTAACTGTAGACCGTAATGATATTCAAAATAACTATATATACACAAATACAACTATTTAAGAGGAAAAACAAAACCTCAACCGTAGTGATATTCATATGTATAATCTAAACTTAACTACTTCCCTAACTGATTTTGGAAAGATTTCAAACACAACATATAACACGCTCATATATGTACAATTTAGAGCATGCACAACGCTCAGGTCCGTAGCCAGCGTGGCTGGTCTGAACTTACGAACCAGACCTCAAAAAACCCCATTTGCACCATTGTGGATGATTCCAAGCTGCAAAGTTGGTCTGTGTTTCTAAACCTCATTTGGACAAGGTGATGGGCCTTCATCTCTCACACAAATATTAAATATACGATAAAATATTTTTGGTTGTGGTTTGTTAAGAATTTAAGATATGGTTCTGTAGAAAAAATGGAGGTTTGTAACAGTGGTTTGAAATCTAATGTGACACATTGAGAAGGCGTTGTGATGCTCTAAGAACGCGTGTAAGTATTTGCAATGGCACATTTATGTAATTAAAAGTAAGGTTGGTCTTAAATAGGAATGATCACTTTGATCTTTAAAAGTATAAACAAACTTCCCGGCAAACACTCCAAACGCTATACATTACAGCCCGAATAATGTATACCAAGTCGGAAAGATTCACACACACAATGTGCTAATATATATAGAGAAAAAAAAACACGAACCAAGATTCTTTCAATAAACAAACTTGACCTACAAATTGCAAATCACATATTCACCCAAAAGGAAGCATGCTATCTATTTTACAACCAAACCCAAGTGTTGATCCAAATGACCAAATCAAATACAAGACAAGACAAAACAAAACAAATGTGCAACACTTTGTTCGTTCATTCCTTCTACAAACCAAAACTGTATGTTTAACCACTAACCACATCACGATAGTCTCGATCTAAGACGCCTAATCCTATCACAATCAACACCTCACTAGCAACGAGGCTACATTTATACGGTCATACAAAGTTTAATGAAAAAACCATGATTTGATAAAGATAGACAAAGCAAATTGCAAGACGCATGCAGCAACCAACACGATGGTCAGGTCATTCAACTCTACATGAGACTTGAGGTTTAACCCGACAAAAGCAGCTGATGCAACACCTGTGATGAGTGTGATGATCCACCGGATAAAATCCACCGGGATAACCAATAAAAGCTGGATGGTTCACAAACCAAAATTATATCAGGAACAAACTATACATGTTTAAAAATAATTTTCTAAAAATATGAAATAATCAGAATCAAATAATAATGCGTGATAATACGTAATACATGGAGTTGTAATAATAAGATAATCTTATACATTGTTAGAACACTTGCATTTAAAATATGAAAATTAGTTAAAGAGCACAAGCGCGATGGATACTTACAGAGCTTATGATGAAAATGAAGAGAGAGTATCCCCACATGCACCAAAAGTGAATAAGGCCAACTTTTGAACCGAAGTACTGAAGCAACAAGTAAAATCCCAGTGGAACTATAAAAGCATAACCATATATTGCCATTGCTGAAACCTGGAAGTAGTTCACATCAAAGCTCCAAGAAATGCTAGAATCGGTTTTTCTACTCGTCAAATATGTGGCACAATTACCAAACGAAGCTATCACAAATACCAATGTGGTGGAGATCCAGATAAGCCCATATCTAAATATAAACATTAACAAACAATAAAAGAAATCAAAATTCTCAATACAACTTGTATATAATATTAGGTAAGGTGAAAAAAAAAGAAGGAATATTACAGATCTGGGTTAGCTTCGATTTTCCTGAAAAAGTCACCGGTGGGATACAGCGAACTTGTTAATCTGTTGACAACATCATCTGTGTCAACATTAAAATATTGTACGTAAGATAAGACACTGAATGTTCCATTCGAGTTATTGCCAGGTGGTGGTCCATTTCCATCTGTAGATATAACACAACAAAAAGAGCATTCCCAACAAAGATTAATGGCGTTTAGAATAAGAATAAGAAAAAGATCAAGATCATAATATGGGTTAAACCAAATATAAAAATAAATCCAACAATAAACACCACACTGCCTATTAATCGATTAGTTAAGATAACTGATTAGTTACCTAGCTATAGAAAAAATTCTTCTATTTGGCCTTTATATGTAGCTAGTTAGCAATAGTTATCGTTAAAAGCAATAAATGCTACCTAAGCATCTTTTTTAACATAATATCTTGCATTGATATAATAGCGGTTAAAAGATTTTAAGATTACATGGTAGTGTCTAAACTAAAGCATGGAAGTCATCTATCAAAGACATAAACTGCAAGAACTCTCCAACATGTGCAAAAAAGTGTTACTTGTTCATCATGCATGATATGTGTCATGTTGTATGGATATAGCCCCTTGAAGTTATCTCTCAATACCACAGAGGACCTAAGAACTTGCATAGGTTTAGACATAAATACAATCCGTGTTTATATTTTAAGACATCTGAAAGTGTTAAGATGTTGGGACGCATAATCAAGATACCAAAAAAGTCAAAAAGCAGTTGTGATGTAGAAAACAAGTGGAACAAACTATCCACCAACTTGCAACTCGATTTGCCAATGATTTCTCTTTTTTATCAACATATCCAATTTGATTTCTATAGACTGTGTCAGTAATTGACACGTCACTTCTCAGAACCAAAATTTGTATGTTAGCACAATAGGGCATCTTACGTGCATACGATAAATAATTATAAAAAGGTTTTCATAGCCATACAAACTAGACACTAAGACGGTATTCCACAATACCTAAGAATTATTACATCAAAAGACAAAGCGCAATCAAATGAGATGTCTTAAGATGAGCAATGTGGTAGGCCGATTTAGAATAGTAATGTTAATACAGGAAAGGGTTAGCCATACAACGCAAATCCTTTTTGTTTGTATCTCTTTTAATAATAAAAAAAGTTGTATAGAATTAAACTATTAATGGATGCTTTAGATAGTAGATACAGACTGTTCAATAACTACACTTCCTGCATGGTTCAGTCAAATATTTTCTCAGGACATGCACAGAGTGTCAGGTATGATGTAACATACCACTTGGACTTGTAAGAGTCTGGTATCCCCGTGCGCCGCCACCACCACCACCACCACCACTGTTAGGAGGAAAGATTTGCATATTTGCTTCAGGATCTGCAGAGCATTCAAACAATCGATATATAAAGTCCACGCTGTGAATTCAACTACATTTCCAAAAGCAAGAAGAGCCATATTGTAAAAGAGTCATATACCATGTTGTATAGCCGAAGCCTTTTCTTCAGTTATTACAGCCTGAACATAACACAGAAGTCACATGATTACTTTATAACGTGTTCATATTTTTACAATCAATCAATCAATCAATCATACCCAGTGAAGTCCCACCAACAGCAAAGCTATAGGTAGGGTCTGGGGAGGGTGGGATGTAGGCACACCGTACCTCTATCCAAAGGGATAAAGAGGTGGCTTCCAGAGAGACCCTCAGCTCTAAAGTCCATATGTATGAAGCAATACAAAGGAAATCAAAGTTTAACAGTAATAATAATAATATTAATGATAATAATAATAGTAATAATAATAATAATAATCATAATACTAATAATAATATATATGAAAAGAATATACTAATACTATGTATATGGGAAGAATAATACTAATAGTAATACTAATACTATAAATGTGACCAAAATACGGTAAATAGAAGCCCTAAGGAATTCCTTTCTCACTAAAAATCCTTAACTTTAATTCTACTTCTCCATGAATTCCTATCCTCAACCATGTCCTCCGAAAGGTTTAAGTCTATCAAATCATGCTTAATCCTCTCATCCCACGTCAGTTTAGGTCGTCCTCTACCCCTCCTCCCTTCTATAGTAATGTTTTCTACGGTTCTAACAGGATTCGTCGGCTGTCTTCTCTTCACATGTCCAAACCATCTCAATCTCCCCTCTCTTATTTTTTCTGCTATGTTCGCCACCCCTAATCTCTCTCGAAACACATATTTTTACATCAACAAAAAATGAAAGATACATTTAGTTTTAATAAGTCAGTTCAAACTTTTAACTAACAAGGAACTTCAGAAAATTCTAAACTGGAATCAGGCAATACAGATTTCAAATAGCTTATGAAGAATAAAGATGCATCTAGTAAATCAAATAGTCCAATCAGTGTTGTAGAACTCGCTAGGCACTAGTCAGCTATCAGCTGGTGGTGTACACACTAGCAATTAATCAGAATTAATCTGAAATTTATATGTAATTTTTCAAATATACATATATATGTATTCAAAATTTTATATATAAATTTTAAATTTTGACCAAATAACAATTATTTACAAATTTTCCTGATAAAAGGATCCAGATTCTAGTAAGTAAATAAACTATATAACTACTGAAATATGTGTGATCGGGCGGACAAAACGAAGTTGATAAAGTAGTATTGTTTGAGTCTCTAATTACTTTATTACATCATACATACGGCAACAAATTAAACTAATCGATGATCAATTGGAATATCAATCGGAACAGTGATGGTAAATTAGGGGTAACTTATAGTCAATTAATTAAGAAGATGAATACCGGAACGGAACCAGGCAAGTGGCTAGTAGGAAGACTGGTGTATGAGGGTTCCGCCATCGAATCCTGATAATAATAATAATAATAATAATATTTGTTGTCAGGAAGATGAAATGAGTACTTCAGCAACGCAATCCAGTGGCTATGGCGATGGAATTTGATCGGCGGTACCTTCAACTACGAAGCCCTAATTAATTAGGAAGGAGAAGAAAGTATCGTAGAATTAAAGCAAGCAACTGGACTGAAAACCAAACTACGACTAGGTATCGATGGCCACGCACGTTCCCTATTATTATTATTATTATTATTATTATTATTATTATTAGGGTGATGCTAAAAGTAACCCTTACTCCATTTTTACTAAATATACCCCCTGAACTTATTCCATAAATTACAATTAGCTTTTAACATTATTAATATACATAATAGTCCCTACAACATTACTTTCATTTGATAACATTCATTACATATATCAAATTAAAAACTATCAAGTATTACTATCAACTTATTTTTTAATATTAATATTAGAAATATTTATAATATCTTTTTTTAATTTTAATAGCATATATATTTATAATATCCTTATTTTACCACTTTATCTTTTACAAAAAAAAACACAAAAAACCCAAATCCCGAAACCATAAACCCTAAACCTTAATACCTAAACCCTAAAACCGAAATCAAACCCTAAACCCTAAAAACGAAACCCTAAACCCTAAACCCGAACCCTAAACCATAAACCCTAAAACCGAAACCCGAAACCAAACCCTAAACCCTAAACCGAAACCCAAAACCCTAAACTCGAAATCATAAAAAAAACGCAACTTGTAAAAAAAATAATATTAAATCCTTACTTTTGTGCTAATTTGGTAATTATATGATTTCAAGGGTTAATATGAAAGTTGGTTTTCCAAGGGGGGGTATGACAAGCAACCAGGGGGGGTTACATTTAGCCTAACCCTTATTATTATTATTATTATTATTATTATTATTAGAGTAAAGTGTCATTTTCGTCCTTATGGTTTGTCAAATAATGCGTATTTAGTTCAAAAAGTTTATTTTTTGCATATGGACCTCCACGTATCCTAGTTCTTGCCAGTTACATCCAAATCACCAACTCTGTTAAATTTGATCGTTAAGCCAAGGGTAGACATGTATTTTCACTATTTCTTTATTATAATACCTATTTTAGTGAAACTGCGGTTTTCGTTCTTGTGGTTTGTTCAAATCTGTGAGTTTTGTCCAAAAGTTTCAAGTTTGCAATTTCCATCCTTGTAGTTTCATTTAACTTGCAATTAAACCCGACTTTATTAACTCATTAAGTCTGGTCGTTAACCCATTTGCGTGCCTCTCACATGACGACAAGTTTTGTTGTTTTTCTCCTCAAATAAACCTCAGTCTTAATTCATAAACTCACTCACGTGAGGGGCTGGAGTGTATTTGGGGAAAAAGGAAAAAAGAAGGAACAAAACCGCCCCTCAAGTGAAGGACACACTGATGGGTTTAACGACCAGACTTAACGAGATTAGGGAATTTGGGCTTAATTGCAAGTGAAATGAAACCATAGGGAAGAAAATTGCAAATTTAAAACTACTAGACTAAAACTCCAGATTTGGACAAACCAGAGGGACGAAAACCGCAGTTCACTGAAATAAGTATTATAATAAAGAAATAGTGAAAAGACATGTCTACCCCTGAATTAACGATTAAATTTAACGAGGTTAGTGATTTGGATGTAATTGGCAAGAACTGAGAACGTGAAGGGTCCATATGCAAAAAATAAACTTTTTAGACTAAATTCGCATTATTTGTCAAACCATAAGGACGAAAATGGCACGTTACTCTTATTATTATTATTATTTATTTTATTTTTTTTAACAAAAACCAACTTGGCTAGAAAACAAATTTAGTTATTATTATACCAAGTAAACAATTATCTCTACGTTTGTGCATACTAATTTTTCGGTCCTTAACACCCAAAGTTTTGTTTTAAATAGGATCATTTTGTTATTTAAAATAGGTTACAGTGCAGCTTATTACCCGTTTATATGTTAGTTTATTGTAATTGTTTGAATGGTATATGAAAATATCGATTTCTTTACATGAAAACATATACTTTATAAACCTTAATTTGTTTTAATTTGAACCAAACTCCAACCCAAGTTGGGTGGTAAATGACCCATCATTCTCTTCTCTCCCTTTGTTCTTCCATCTGTCCTTAACAAATCAATTGATGTGTGTGGTATGTCTTGTAAAGAAGGTGCAACCCATTCTTGTTTTCACGCTGTAAAGTAACATAAAAAACATAGATGCCTAGGGTCCTTCGTACCTGTTAGGGACCTTGGGGTAACAACTAACAAATAATTGTTTGTTTCATACTAGTCATAAATAAATGATCCTACTGAGAACAACCCCCTCCCCCCTCTTATACGCCCCTTATAGCCAGCCCTATACGGGACACATAAGGAGATGTTTGGTGTCCCTAGAAAACCCCTAAATAAACTCTAGACATAGGGGTATTTGGTCTTGTAAGAAGGTACAAACCATTCTTTTTAAAAATAATACTCATGTCACTGTCGAAAACAACCATTTGATACTCTGAAGTCTCAAAACCAAGTTTTTTCTACGAAACTTTAGATGGCACATTAGTCAGGCGTGTTATGTGTTCTTAGTTGAATTTGTAGAAATCCAAGATGTCTTGCAAACCAGCATTAACACGTCCAATAATTTGATGAGGGTGGGCTTTAAGCACTTTAAAGTGAAAGCTACCATTGTTTGAAAAGATATAACTTGACTAAAAGAAGTCATGAGATAATAAAGTAGATTGTATCAATTGAATATTAAGAGTCACAACTTTTATAGTCAATGGTGTATGGATAAACCATCGAATTGTCATAAATGGAGTGACATACTGCGTACCAATATACCAAGACTGGACATAGCTATAAACATAACATTGATAACCATTTTCTCTTTCTATTGTATAAATTTAATTTCATAATATAAATTCATTTAGTTAGACCATGTCTTGTGGTGAGATAAAGGCGCAACGCCATGCCACCTCACCTTCTATTTGGCCTTCAAACCATTTCATTCCATTTACGCGGGCGCCGAAGCCGTAATCATTTTCTTGGAGCACCAGTGGAGTAACGAGCAAAGGTCTCAAGATGGTAAGCCCACAATCAAATCCAACCAATGAGAATAAACCTTTTTAACTCAACCAATATACTTATAAAACCAAAATGATTATAAACTTGGTTAGTTAAAGCCCGTCCATTATGTGGCATTGATGTGCCAACACTTTTGTTTAACTAATTATGCTCCATAGCATATAGTCTTATCGGAAAATTTTTAAATAAAAATTATTGACAAAGACTTTACCGAGATAGAGATCATTTTTTCAGTTTGCAAGTCTCATGGACATCGCCCCTGAATCAGAGACGAGTATGTCGAAGATTATCCAAGATGTCCTCAGGCTATGAATACCATGAAATTCCACATCATCTATTTTGGTAATTTTCACAATAGTTTTATTATTATTAGTTAATAGTTAATTACATAATATAAAAGAGAAGTTTGGTGCCGATAGCCAAGTGGCGGCACCAAACTTGTCTATACCATTTTGATTTTTTTTTAGTATTGGTATCATAACGAACGTAACGAGAACCGACATAACGTCAGTTTTTGTTTACGTAATGGAAACATACTAAATATCGTGTAAACTCACTACATCAACATCCAAGACTGACAATGCTAGGGTTTTGTTGACATTTGTTTTTTTTTGTTTAGATCCGGTATCATAACGAACATAACGAAAACGACCGATGCCAATTTTTTTCTTATTTTTGTTCGGGTACCGTAACAAACGAGAAGGAAACCGACCAAATTCGCGTAAATGCACTACCTTTTGTTTTAGTTCCAGTACTACCACCCAGATTTTACCGATTTGCCCGGCGCAACGCGCCGGGTGTAATCCTAGTTAGTTAATGATAAAAGAATTCAAAAAGCATCTTTCCAACCAACGGAAGCAATGATAGAGGAAGCTCATTTCCATCTTCACTTGCTGCATCATATTCAGAAGGTACTTTTGTATACGATTCCAGCGTCGTATTGTATGTAGATGAAGTTTGAATTAGTGATTATTTAACATTTTAATTCGAACCAAATGAACTAGAAATTGACTTGTGGTCTTGTACTCCTGTGGATTGCTATTGATGAAATAGGTGAACCTGAATCTAGTAGCGTAAGCAATGGATGCTTTGGATATAATCCGAACCAACCTAATCATCAAACATATTAACTCTATTGCACACCAAACCAAATAACATGATACATTTCATCACACACTTAGAAGGCAACGACCAATGCATACAAAGTAACTAGAATGTACAAAAGACATCTAATAAGAAACATAAAAAACTTGCATTTCATTGAAAAGTTATAAAGCATATGTTGGAAAATTTAGAAAATGTGAATGGAAATTAATTATTGTAATAATAATATAAAACTCTTGATTTGTGAAACTCTTGAGTAAAGTGGCTTGATGACACTTAATGAGTTTTTATTATTACATTAAGTCACTAATTAAGTGAGACACTTGTTTTCTTTCAACTCTTGAATATATTATTTGGCTTTGTGCCTCATTTGGAAAAAACGAGAAAAATGTGTTCACTTAAAAAATCCATATGGTTAGAGAGGAGTACTCTCTACTTGATTCCTTCATCACATTATTCTAGCATATTCATTTTCAAGAATACCGATATACCCGATGTAACCTCGGGCGCGTAGCCTTTTCCGACAGTACATACTGCTTCGGCTGTTGTACCCTGGGAGACAGACGAGCTCTTTAGTAGAGACCCAAAATCTGTTTTAAGGGAAGCGTATTGAATACGTGCCTCAACCAACGCTCAATATATATTATTATGTTCATGTATTGTTGCAGCCAATGGAGTTGGGTCAAGGATAAGAATCTGTAGCCACACCAAGGAAACTATGACGAATGTGAAGATACTCAACGTGCGGAAGACTCGAGGCAAAAAGTTCTTGGTGAAGTTCTCACCAAAGACATCGACACGAATCTATATTAATTGTTCTCTATATTAATTTTATTTTTTGTTTTGTACACGGTAATCTACTAGGATATTTCCCTTGTATAACGAGAGTATCATTATACTTATTTTATTTTATCACTTTAACGATTATTGTGACCCATGTCCAACAATTTTAAAACAGAATTTTTCGTTAGATTGTTGCTACAATCTTAAAACCTTATTTATAAGGATTTTGGGTTCACGAAATGGTTTGAAATAAAAAATATTTTAGATATTATAATCTTATAAATACTTTTTTTTGGGAAATTATGTGCGTAGTACAACTTGGTGTGTTTGGATTTTAGAGATCATGATGCAATCTTAAATCCTATACCGTGTTACAAAACGTAATATTTGATTCAACCGTTTGGTTCTAAAAAACGATTTGTGTAATCGTTTGTATTCTAACTATAGTGTTAGAACCGATCTTGAAAAAACCATTGGGTTTTCATTAGTTTTGTTTAACGATTTTTGCAATCGTTTATGTCTAACAATTGTGTTAGAGATGGTTTTAAGTAAACCATTCGTTTCTTGTAAACGTTAAATATCTAACATGCGTGTAAGATACGATTTATTTATAATGTTTTGTGTAAACGTTAATTTTCTAATGGGCGTGTTAGAAAATATTGTAGTGAGACGTATATGTGTGTTTTGGTGAAATAGTGCACAAAAGATTCCACGTGTGTCTGTTCATATTCCTCTCATTAACTTATTAATAATTCAAGCATCGACTCGATGTTAATGGAGCGATCTTTGGGCTATACATTAGAAAACCAACAATTTATAAGGTTTTGTCATAATGACTATTGGTTCATGAATGTATTGTCTTTCCTCTAACGTGCTCGTTAGAATTGTTAAGTTCTAACATGTTTGTTGGAAATTGTTTATTTTATAAACCATACTGATTGGAAATGTTTTATGTGAACATTTAATTTTCTAGTGTGTGCATTAGAAACATTTATAAATGGT
The DNA here is from genome assembly GCF_021521415.1 of Bidens hawaiensis. NCBI lineage: Eukaryota > Viridiplantae > Streptophyta > Magnoliopsida > Asterales > Asteraceae > Bidens > Bidens hawaiensis. The sequence goes on from NW_027506032.1 coordinate 114,549, forward strand.
TTATTTTATAAACTCTATCCTTTGAAAACGTTATTATATGAAAATGTTAAGGTTTATAATGTGCGCATTATATTAAATCTAAATCATATAAAACTGTTTGATGTTTGATTTTATAAATTTTTTTTATATTAATAATATAATATTTTGTAAAACTAAGGAAATGATTTAGAATGATTCTAAACAAAGTTTTGCATATTTTAAAATTTTTAAATGGTTCGCTACTCTTGCTAAAAGTAGTATATATTAAACTAAGATAACGTTCACAAAGATACTTTATGGGGACAACAACTTCGTGTTGTGCGAACAAGATTGATTGTTCAAGCTTTGCTACTTAAGTGTAGTAATTGTAACAAGTTGATGTTATTTGAACATATTTGTTCAAGAGTATGGTTTCAAAAGTGAAACGAGGATATAAGGATATGTGTGAATGGATTTCTATTTGAGGGAATACTTGTATACATAATATAAAATGATATCACTGAGATGATTATCCATATGGATTTGATGTGTAAATGTCGTATGTTTATCCATATGGAGTTTTGAATTAATATATGGATTAATATATGTTAATGACATATTAACTCCTTGGAAATTCACTAAGTGTGAATTGTAACATATGAATTAATATATGTTAATGATGTATTAATTCCTTGGAAATTCACTAAGTGTGAAATGTAACATATGAATTAATATATGTTAATGACGTATTAATTCCTTGGAAATTCACTAAGTGTGAATTGTAACATATGAATTAATATATGTTAATGACGTATTAATTCCTCGGAAATTCACTAAGTGTGAATTGTAACATATGAATTCATGTATGTTAATGACGTATTAACTCTTTGGAAATTCACTAAATGTGAATTGTAACATATGAACTAATATATGTTAATGACGTATTAACTTCTTGGAAATTCATTAAGTGTGAATGGTAATGAGATATTTAAATCCTTGGATATTCATCATTGAAAATTCACCGGCTTAATTGAATTTAAGTAAATCTCAAGAGATATACTATAATATGCTTACGATAGCGATGGACATATAGATGTTTCTACCGTCATTCACTTTGTTTGAACTATGTGGAAGTTTTATCTTTCATTTCGGGAGAGTATCCCAATAAATAGTTTCAAAAAACAAAAATGAAATGTATAAATTGTTTTATGAAAATGTGAATACCAAGAGCTTGAGAGTTAATCCAATTGACTTTATCTCAACATAATAGTGAATGTAGATGAGTAACATTAATCATGATGAATATATTCATCAAAATAATTTGGATTAAGACTTATGTTCAAAGTCCATATAAGTCAATGATGAAGCCTTGGAGATCAAAGTAAAACAAGTTATGTTCTTTAAATGAATGATGAAGTTATGTATGCGCTATATACAATAACTCGTGAGACTTTTCTAAGTATTAAGGTTTGGGGGTTGTGAATAAGTCTCATAATTTTGTCTAAACAAAGGGTTGAGTGTTTCAAAGTGATATTGTAATGGCTATGAAGGATCAGAATGATTCATCTTCTGTTCACATGCTAAAGTATTGTAGTCTAAAGCATGCTAGACTAATACTTGTTAATTATGGTTCTTTTTAAAGACTAATTAACGCGAAATTTGAAACATCAACAACACAAGAATGAATTTGTGTATAGAAAAATTTAAAGAAATTTTTATTTAATCTAAGGAAATGATATAACTTGTGAGGATCACAAGAAGACCTTAAACTCTTTAGGTATGTTCTAGATGGTGATTTATTCTAGATCTGTGATGGTTTGTTAACAACCTTATGACAAGTTTAGCTTAAACTTTAGAAAGTGGTGGAAGCTAACACTAAGGCATGTGTTATGAACCACTGATACAAAGACGTGGTCTTGTTCAAATCATAAGTGTCGAGTTGTCTTTATAAGTAAAGTTAAACAAACTATATCAAAATGCAAGAAATTTGGGGAAGCCATTTAAGAAACTACTCTTTAGAAGTATGTAGAAATGGTAATTGATATGATTTATCAAATTTGTGTGGAAAGGAAGAACCTTTCTCTAACCCATTTGAAAGTTGGATGATGTTATCCAATAACACTTAAATGTGGGGGGTGTCTTGCATTTGAACGTGGAAGGTTTACCTATAAGGATACCCCATTTGAAAGTTGGATGATGTTATCCAATAACACTTAAATGTGGGGAAGGTTTACCAATAAGGATAATTATCTAAAAATTTTAAACATGTGACCTCGTGGAGTACACAATGGTCATAACGATCTAATCTAGTGATTAGAATCGAATGCCAAATGGTTGCTAGATGTATGATATGGCATACTAGAGGCAATATTAACTTACAAGTTAAGAGCACGTCATAACAACTCATCTTAATTGAAATTATCTAGTATGACTTGACAAATTCATAGATAATGGTTTTGGATCCAAGAACCCAAGGGTTGATGAGAGATGGAGTTGTGGAATGAGACTAAAGCCCATGAAAAAAAGGATATATGAAGGAAAACCTAACTTAGTTGACTGGAGATCCCAAGATCTAAGTTCAATAGGACAACCTAATTGTATATCTAAGGGTGGTCACTGTGGAGGCATAACCAATGTATAAGTTGACATATAAGCTAATATATATATATATATATATATATATATATATATATATATATATATATATCCTCCTAAATTGTAAAGGGAGTGTAACTACTTCCTAGTCCATTCCTATAACAACAGTGGCATGTTGTGAGGCTAAACATAATTTATGGTTAATGATTTATGTAAAATATTATAACCTCAATGCTTTTAATTGATTTATAAATAATCACCTATGTGAAAAAGAAGTGAGGTCGCTTCGAATGAAAGTGCGGGGTGCACAATTTTTAGAGCTTTCACAGAACCAGGCTAGTGTTCCAGGACCATAATGGACACGACAATGAGGGGATATGCTCGGCTAGGGAGAGTATTGTGTGAAGTGTATTGTCATCTACACAAATGGGGGTTAGTTCAAGGACATCGCGTCTTCTAACCGCTAGGAGACTAAGTATACTTCACAAAGGAAGGTTCAAAGGTAACACCTACCTATCATGCAATACTCAACCGTCGAGGTTCCATTTGATATATTGTGTGTGTTTTGATCAATCTCCATTCATGTGGGGGATTGTTGGAAAATTTAGAAAATGTGAATGAAAATTAATTATTGTAATAATAATATAAAACTCTTGATTGGTGAAACTCTTGAGTAAAGTGGCTTGATGACACTTAATGAGTTTTTATTATTATATTAAGTCCCTAATTAAGTGAGACACTTGTTTTCTTTCAACTCTTGAATATATTATTTGGCTTTGTGCCTCATTTGGAAAAAACGAGAAAAATGTGTTCACTTAAAAAATCCACATGGTTAGAGAGGAGTACTCTCTACTTGATTCCTTCATCACATTATTCTAGCATATTCATTTTCAAGAATACCAATATACCCAATGTAACCTCGGGCGCGTAGCCTTTTCGACAGTACATACTGCTTCGGCTGTTGTACCATGGGAGACAGACGGGCTCTTTAGTAGAGACCCGAAATCTGTTTTAAGGGAAGCGTATTGAATACGTGCCTCAACCAACGCTCAATATATATTATTATGTTCATGTATTGTTGCAGCCAATGGAGTTGGGTCAAGGATAAGAATCTGTAGCCACACCAAGGAAAACTATGACGAATGTGAAGATACTCAACGTGCGGAAGACTCGAGGCAAAAAGTTCTTGGTGAAGTTCTCACCAAAGACATCGACACGAATCTATATTAATTGTTCACTATATTAATTTTATTTTTTGTTTTGTACACGGTAATCTACTAGGATATTTCCATTGTATAACGAGAATATCATTATATTTATTTTATTTTATCACTTTAAAGATTATTGTGACCCATGTCCAACAGCATACCCCAAAACATACATACAAAATTACGTAAGATGCTATCTGGGGATGACCAATCTTCACATACACGATAATAGCATCTGTGAATGAGAAATAATAAAAACTATAAAAGGAAATCCACAAAACATAACAACACAAACAATAAATCCAACAATTTTAACAATAACCTACCACAAATCACAATGCAGAGTCCGTATGTCGATTACAAATTTATATTTAAAACGTACTAATGGATTAGCAAGAAGCGATGCGGCATCAGAAACAGATAGCAAAGTTCCAAAACATAAGAGAAGCAATTGCAACAAATAGACATTGACTTGCTTTGAGATTTGAGGAAAAAGAGAATCGAACCAGTTGACCACCATAGTGTCAACGACGGTGGAGATGGCCGGAAACGCAGCCGGCAGGTTGTAAGTCTCTCTCTCAAAATCGAAATGTGAGGCATTCTTTGGATGAGCTTTTCAAAGTTGTTTATTTGCATATTTGCTTTATTTGCTTATTTGCTTTTCAAAAAGCAAATAATAAATAATCATGTTTGGGTATCATAAAAACACTTCTAGGTTTGTGTGTTAAAAAGATGGTTACTAGACTATGTGTAATGGTGCGAGTATTGAGGGCGACGGGGGCGACGATGATTACTAGACATATCATGTTTTAATTTTAAAAATATATGTCATTCCAAGACATGATCATGACATCATAATGAGAATGACTTTGGCTCATATGGAGATGATAAGGATTATTTGCGTCATCTCGTCAACTTGGCTCGGTCACATCTTCTAAATGATATAATATTGTAAGTTTATTTAGTTTGGTGACATTTAATATAGATTAGTTAAAATTTGCATTTTTGAATAGTTAAATATTAATAACAGGTACCACAGATGGAGGCATAGAGAAACTCACTAAAGGAACAAAACGAGGAGATGTTGTATTTTCAGGTAAAGAATTTACAAATTATGCTTATAGTATTTCAAATTTGTAACTATAGTTGACTTTTTAACTAGAGAGGATCCTAATTATGGTTGTAAACGAGCCGATCTAGACCCAGCTCTAGCTCCACTCAAGCTAACTCGGCTTGGCTCGATTTTATTTAACAAGCTGTGACACCGAGCTCGATCCCGGCTCCTACAAAACTCGAGCCGAGATTTGTACACCATTATTAAATAAATGTTTTTTTATGTTTACACTTTAGCAATTAAATTAATTATTGTAATGTAATCAATTTATATGTAAACTTTTATATGTAGACTACACCATTGTTTCTTTCTTGCTAGGGCTACATTTTATAAGAAATGATGTCATTGAGTCAATAGTAAAACCATTGTGGCATCTTCACTATCATGTATAGCTAAGAAAGATTTTGTTATGGTCATGAATAACACAAATAAAAAATTGAGGTTATGCCAAGCCAAAACAATAATGCCGAATGGAAATAATATTTTTTCAATTTTGTTGACGATTAAAAAGTTGTTTATAACCTTTTAGATGTTTTCAGTCTATCAAAGTGCAAACTAACATTGGCATATTTAAATGTTTCTGTTTTTGTTATTTTTATGTATGTTTTTGGTTAGCAATATACTTCCAATTTTCAGATGATGATAAAAGTGGTGCAGGTTTATTGTGGGTTCATTATCTTCTAAAAAGAACTCAATTGTTGCCTTCTTTTAAATATAAATTCTGGCCATGAATATTATAGTTATATTTAATTATTAGTTATAATAAATAACAACCTTAAATAACTGGGTCAAATAGTAAATACACAATTATATATATGCTTTATAACCAGGGCAAATGTTGTATATCTTTCTTTTTATGGAAAAGTTCAACTAGATATATGTAGCTTGCCAGTGAAGTTATCCTTGTGTACCGAGGGAAGTATAGTTTTACAACCAAGGCAAATATTGCTGAAGCACTCGTGCTTCAGCTATCCTCATGATTAACAATCGCATAGGCACATTCATTTATTTATGTTCTTATCTGATTATTTGAAAAGGCTGCAGAATCATTTATTTATCTTTTAGTCTAGCTAACAATTTTAATAAATGCAGTTTCAAGTTATTTGAGAAGGCTGCAAAATCATTATCAAGGTCACAGTTTTAGGAGGTGTGTCGTATTTGACACTTGGTGTTTCTCCATTTTGTGTGGTGTGTGTGGTTTAATGGGTGTTTAGCTTGGATTGACTAAGATATACTTGTAAGATCAAATTTCAATTGGTTTTTGACTTGAAATAAATGAAATAATTGAATTATACAAAATTGTAATTATTTTTTCTATGGTAAATCAGGGCGTTGCATTGAAAATCACAGCAATCCAGATAATACATGTGCCCAATCTTAAGGTAATTATTGTTCTCTTCGGTTAAATTCTAATAGCCAAATGTTGAATAACAGAAAATAACCTAATGTCTCCATGTTTTCATATTAATTACTATTATTGGGTTTTAATCATTAATATTACTTAAAAACATACAAAATCTCTACATACCTTTTGTTTACTTGTGTACCCAAATATGATAAGCTAATAGTCGTCACATAATAAACTTTAATTTTTTGTTAATAACTTATTCTTAATTGATTAATTTAGCTGGAATAGTTTTCTTGAGTTGTGCATTCTTGTATAACTTATTCTTAATTGACAACTACCTGTTTCTTATCATTTTTTTAATTAATTGATAAGGTTGCACGTGGTGACAAGAGTGGAGAAGACGATAGTCTCATGCTACTTAAAATTCCAGGGATGCATGTTTGATCCTTTGGAGGCTGCAGTATCATTGGATTTGGTTATATTATTTTACCCGGATTATTAGTAGCATTTTCTTTAAGGTTTTAATATTTAATCTCTCTTATTATATAAAATGCAGGTCTACTTACTACATATATGTAGTTTTGACAAAAGGCATACCCCACAAGATTTGCCTGCACCTTGAGTGATCGATGCCTTTAAAAGTTGTACGTGTTGCGTTAAAAGTTGTATATCATTATGTATTTTTTTTGTTACATACAAGACGTGTTGATCTTTTGTAGTTACTTAGTTTATCGTGAAACGTAAATAACAAATCTTAAAGCAATATTCAATTGGAGATTCGTATAAATTGCAGTTATTTTAATTTTGTTCTTGTGACATCTATTGGGTTGAAACTCGAATCAAAACAAACATTTTGGATGTTTCTAAATTGATTTTCAAGGTCAAAATCTATTTTGTGGCATAGACCATGATGGAGTAAATGGCTTAAATAAAGCTATTATATGTGACGTTTCCAAAAAGACCAATTTACCCAATTTAATCCTAAAAAATTGATGGGGTTAATGATTTGAATGAAATTGACATGAAGCTTAAAACCGATTAGCCTTTATGTAATTATTAAGTTTTTATAAGTATTATACAAATAAATAATCGAATATTCAAATGTATTATCATATATGTTTAGCTGACATATTTACTAATTTCCACCCGTGTAGTACACGGGTTAATAACCTAGTAATATTATTATAATAAAGTGACCGTTTACAACGGTCTAAACAAAACAATATATATATATATACCTCTTCTTCTCCAACCTCATCTCCATCTCATACAAAAATACACATTTTCTTCAAAAAAAAAAACATGCAAAAATGAATCCTAGAAACCACCCAAACCAACCTACCCTCCTTTCGGTCAATACCATGGTCCACAAAACCAACTGAGCGTAACAATTAATGGTTACCGAACACCGGAAACCAACCGAACATAAGCCATCTGTATCCTTTTCCCGACCCTAACATAAGTCGGTGACGGTGCCGGAGACTCAAACGACACGAGCTTCCGGTTCAAGCCAAAAGTCGACCCGTAAACACAAAAAGAAGCAACCGGGGGTGCCGATGACGCCACGTGATCCATACAAGCAATGGACGGAGGATGGGGAACTAGCTCTCACAAAAGCTTGGATCGCCATTTCAAAGGATCCTGACGTTATAAGTTTTCTAATATTAAGTATTTATATAACTTTATTTAGTGTTTATTAAATTTTATATTAATTGTGAAAATGATTTTAATTTATAGCTAACTTTCACACCTCCGGAATATTTTGGAAGAAAATATTTTAAGCTTGGCTCGTGCTAACGGATAAACCAGAAGAATATCGGGGTAAAGAAGCAGTTCAATCCCATTGGAAGGTCGTCAATTCTGAATGCTCTAAAGTATTCGTGATATACAACCGGTTGAGTGATCACGGTTGGCGTAGTGGGCAAAACGACACCGACATTCAATCTCGAGAGTTAAGCGACTTTCGAACTCAAGGGCAAACGGTAGGGCGGATTGGGAATCCGTTTTAGCATTTAAGTTCTTGGGAAAAACTCAAGCTTTTCCCGAAATGGAAAGTGGCACCCACCGTTCCGGTCGCTCGACGATCCGACGCATCATCCTGGACTACCAAAAAGTTGAGGACCACGTCTTCGACAAATCCGAGCACACCAACAACACCCTCTGATGCTCGTAACTTCAACCTCATTGACGAACATGGCGCGGTTAATTTAGACGACGACGTATAAGAGTTGGCTTGACCTCGTGGGAGTGGAAGAAAAAAGAATACGAAAAATGGGGAGGGTTCGTCGTCGTCACGAGTCAATGTGGGCGCCAACGAAGAAGTCGAACATCTAAACGAGGTGTTCGGTCGTTTCAAAACCCATACCGTGGAACGTACCGCTACCCTTCAACAAACCAACCAACACCACGAAAAGCTTGCCGTTATATTTGAATTACGGCAAATGGGTAAAGACTCCGACTTCCCCGTCACGTCCGGGTTAACGAAAAGGCCACATTATTGGAAACGACGAGTTCAAAAAATGCAAGAATATTATGGATATTAGTTTTATGTTTTTTTTTGTATTTTCTTTTTATATTTTAATGTATTTATTTAATTTAATGGGTTTTTATTTGTTTAATTATATATATATATATATATATTAATTTGGAAGTGCATATTTAGTGCTAGCATTTTTT